>NC_089743.1:90381402-90441402 GCF_040412425.1 Macrobrachium rosenbergii | reverse complement strand
TCGAAGTTACGTCATGTTGAGGTGATGGAATTTAACTTAGATGTCACGTGGCTGGACGGTTTATCCTTTGCTGTTTATTTTTTTGTTCCGAGTACCGTTAAATAATGTGAATTGGATTCGTAATATTTTCTTGTTATTTTTAGTTTGCATGACATCGCCTTCAATTTAAGGATGAAGCATCTTGCACTTCGTTGTTTTAGTATCACCGTATCCAAATATTGTATATCTGCAGTCTTCATAAACTGTCTAACCCTTAATTCATTCAGAATAATTTCACTTCTTTCGACGCTGAATCTTTTTAGTGCATGCAACGTGAGAACGAACGAGGCACCGAAGACCCTGAAGTATTAACAGACCATTTTTATTCGTCAACAGCTCACAAACCACGTGATGGAAGTCATCGAGAGCGAGGACTGCGCAAAGAGATTATTGTGCGAATCTGGGAAGTACGTGGAAGGAAGAGGATTGTTGCTCAGGTAAGAGAAACACGTATACCAGATATATCAAATGAGTACTTGTGTTTGCTTCATGTTAATTGTCTTTTGATCTGTTGGCGTAAATTAGGCAGAAGTCTATGACAAAAATGCTTTTTTTTTTTTTACGTTTTCTTTCCCACTAATTGTTTCAGCAATTTTCTCGACTTCTGTTATTCACGTTTTTCTATATTTTCCTCCTTTCCTGTAGCCATTTTCTCATGCGTTTTCTCTCCCGAAGATTCTTGTTTTCTTATCGGCGGTTTGCCAGGTTTCGTCTCGGTTGAATTCCCCGTGACTCCTGCTTGCTTTCAATTTGCATTCATTCTCGTAATTCCTTCCGCTCTTTAGGTAGTTCCCAATCATTCCCGTGATTCTTCCTGCGATATCGACTATTCCCAGTGTTTCCTCTTACTCATTCCAGGCATGTATGCTCTAATGATACTTCCAACATCTGTTATTCAAGTTTTTCCACGACTCTCTCTTCCTTAATCAGTTTGTATTTCTTTGTAATTCCTCTGACTTAATCTTCTCTAATTCTCTTACCCGGTTCTTTCCGTTTTATCGATGCCTCCCTTTCATTCCCAATATCCAATCATTCCCACAATTCCTTCTGCTTAACCTTTGACCTCATTACTGCAGCATGATGGACTTCTTCGTGCCCGCGGTCTACCAAAGCGACGTGAAGGTCATCCGGGAATCTGCCCTGGAACAGATGAACTGCACGAGTATCCAATGCAGTTACATCGACGACGAGTGTTTCCCCTGATCAAGAAGAACGGAGAGGACCTGGCAAGCACTCCTTGGGGTGACTGACCTGACTGAGTGACTGATTAATTCACTCGCTTCGAAATAGGTGAAGTTGTAGGAGGTCTTGTAGAGTGGTACGTGATGTAAAAAGATTGTTTATTTTTCGCGTAATGGCGGATAGCTGTGGTTTTTTTTTTTACCATTTTTTATTCATTTTTTATCATTCCGTCTCAGGAGCTTCCCGTGATTTTCACAGTTAGTTGAAGAATGGGCCAAAGATTTATTTCATAACGAGTTTGGTCATGGAAGTTTTCGTGAAACTGACAGAAAAGTGCCGCAAAATACGGTCGTTGTCATTCGATCAGTCATCAGTCGTCTCCCGGACACAACGAGGCTACCAAGGATCATTTCTAAGTCAAACATTCACTTCCCCCTACTTTTTTTGTCCCATTAACATTCCACCCTTCCCCGCGTGCATAGAACATTTCTACCCAACTCTTTGAGGTCTCACTTTTGTAAATAGTAAATGTTATTTTTTACCTATTACTGAGCTAACACATATTATTTATGATTATTTATTCAAATGGGTTTTTTTTTTTATACCATTCATCGTCTCACAATGCAATGCATGGACTTTCATCACGAATGACGTGACGCAACGCGGATGACGGATAGACGCCCTCTGACTTACGACGCATTGCCAGTCGACAGCGTCAGTCCCAGTTTCTTGTGTTACTAGATATTTGTTTATAGACAGATGTCACGAGTTGACTCCATTCCATTAAGAAAAATCTTCAATATTTGCGAGGCCGCGTTTAAGGAAGACTTTCAGCTTTATATAACTTTAGTGGATTTGCCTAATAAAAATACTTTTTTTTTTTTTATTATTTTTACTTTAGTTTATACTCTTAACTTTATTCAAGTTAAGAATTAATCAGCTTTTCCATGACGGTTCCAGATTTTTTCTTTATGTGAAAGCTTCGTTCCTTGTTTACAACTTAGCTTTTCAGAATGCTCTCTTGACGTCTAAAGATGAAACTTTAAGCTTTAGTTTTTTTTATTTTAATAAAAAGAAATATCTTCATTTTCTAAAAAATTCAAACAGGTATTTACGTGGTAGCTGTAAGAAAAAATTCACAATTCCATTGGTCTTGATATTTCAACTGATCTTACCCTCTGAGATAAGTAGTTCTGGACTTGGCTTCAAAAACTGTTTTGCAATTGCATTAGTCGTTTTATGTACAAAGACCACAAATAAATGCTTTCCTTTGTATGCGAAAAAGTAGATACGCTTTTGTACAGGACATGTTAGATTCCTTTCCACAGATTTTGGTGTTACAGTATTAGACAGGCTATACTGGATGAGATTGCTATGAGTGTATAGTTTTCTTCTTCTGATGTTGTAAATAATATTTATCAATTGTAACGATGCATAGCAATGAATTCCGTAGGAGAAATACATTTCTTCTACGTGCTCTCAGTCACTGCTTGCTTCCATAGAGACGGGAGGATTGACTGACTTGTGTTCACGTGACTAATTACTTTGGACATGGCAAAGAAGACTGAAGACTGTGTACTCGAGACAGGCTGACTTTACTACATTGTTTTGTTTGTAATGCTAATTTTATTTTTACACTTCAGAGAAAATATGTAAAATAAATATCATCTAATGACATATGGACTCTTTATCCCAACCAACTACCGACGACATTACCAATACGCGCCTTCTTTTTCTTCTTCTTCCTTTTTTTTTTTTTAAGGGCCTTCATATTAGGTAACAGTTGGTTAACTGGTCATTCTCTCTATCTGTTAATTGGAATTTCCCCTTGTTGAACATTGGCAAAAGTGGCTTTTTGCATTTAGTTATGTTTGCTAATATGCAGCATTTGCACGGATGATTCCCGTAAGGATTTCAATATGAATCGAAGCAAAGGAATAGATTTGAAAAATTTGTCCCATTTCATGAAAAAAAAAAATAGCTTTTCCGTTTGGTGGTTTCGAAGACATAGAACTTATTGGTAAGAACATATGCAGCATGTGTACAATTGGATTGTCACAGCACAATTATTGTTTGATAGGACTGACACAACAAATACTATTACGAGAAGACTGTCACTTGGAGAGACTGTAGCAAAGTGGACTGCTCAAAAAGGTAACTGTCTCATGAATAGTGTTTAATTAAATTTAAGCACTGTCAGACACTGTAACCTGCAACACAGTGACGCCACGAGGCAAAACGGCTTTTACACTGTAACACTATCAAATATTGATGCACCTAAACTACACAGCATTAATGGCATGAATATGATGAAACTGTTACACAGTGACTCTGTTACACCAAGCAAATTTTACCCAACTTAGCAAAATTATCCTTCATACAGGGACACTGGACTGGCGATGGACTTGCATAAACAAACAACTGTCATGATAAAGGGTAATTGTTACATGGTACAATCTTCTCCCCTAAGACCTGCCAAACATCATATATATATATATATATATATATATATATATATATATATATATATATATATATATATATATATATATATGCAATATGTGTATATATATACAAAACGTAACATGTTCCCCTAGATGGCGTGGTTCCAAAGGGTTCTATCCTTCCTGAGTTAGGCATGTCTTTGGAGATGAGATTGCTAGTCCCACAATTTCCTTCCCAATCCTGGCTGCAATCCTCCATCTCGGTACATAATTCACTGCTTAGGTCAACAGAGGCACAAAGAGATTTTTCAGCAAATAGACAAAAATCGTCCTCCACATCCCCTCTTTAAAATTTGTGCGTGCGTGTGTGTTTGTGAATGTGTGTGTGTGTGTATGGGTCCCTATGTTCGGGTGTTACAGAAGCCCAAGAAAGCTGGAATCGTTTAGAGTTGCGAGTCTCATGGCTGCCACGGTATAATATGTACCTGGTAGTTAATCGACTACGTTGGTGGCTGTTAGGATGGAGAAGTTCACGGGGCTGACAATCTCCAAACAAAAAATTAGTTGAGAACTAGATGGACAAAACCAGTCACTCCAGTGAGGAAGGAAAATGCACGTGATGAGTCTATGCAAAGAAGGCTCCAAAGAAAACGCAAGATATTAGCCATTGCCTCACGTATCCTTAATTTGAGGAACTGTTGATGGACTTGTCCGTACAGGATGTATCCAAGTAATATATACACACACACACGCACACACACACACACACACACACACATATATATATATATATATATATATATATATATATATATATATATATATATATATATATATATATCAGTGCAAAAGTACCTCTTTTCCAGTACTTCTTCCGCTCTGTGTTGGCAGTTCTTTCCAGGTCTGTCTCTCCTTTCTCCTTGTCGCTTGCGGAGTATAAACTCGTCTGCTTAATCCATTGCTGTCTATTTTCTTCTGCATGACTGAACCATCTCCATATAATTTGACACACCCCTTCCTCTATATGAACTGTTTCACAACTAATACGTATTCACACATTCATTACCCTTCCAATTCTCATTGCGTCACCTACTCGTATACCATGCAAATTGTGCCTCTACGGAGTGGACATAATTTTCCATGCATTTGCATTCAACACTCATTCTTTACTTCCATAAAGAAAAGCTGGCAAATTAACCCCATCATACATTTCCCACCATGGCTTACAGACTCAAAAATTCTTCGTAATCATTCTCACTTATTCAGCTATCATTTTTAATTCTGTTTTATGACTCGCCTTCTCTCTCACCCTACCATCATCCATTATGTGATCTCCCAAATAACATATCAGTCAACCATTTCCATTGTTCCATCATCCATTTTTACTGTATATTACCTGTCCCATCATCCTACTTTCAATTTCCTATCATAACGTATTCTAGCTCACATCTCTTAACATTTGTCACTATCATACGCTTTCTATTATTTTACTAGTTTCTGCAGCTTCTATTCACTATCTCCAGTAAACTTGCACAACCAGTTTTCTTACCAGCAACTGTGCACCTACATCTAATGTACAGTGATTGACTTCTCATTTCATTCCATCCATAAAAGTGGTCTTGTTCCAGACACTTTCTCGCCAAACCAGCCGCTCACCTACTTGCATATTCTTACACGCTTTACTTCCATCCTAAAACTTTCTGATCGTCCTCAGAAACTACTCTTCCATACCTTACCACCTCAGCACCTTCCATATTTTCTCCATCATAAGCTTGTTCTAGGTCCTTGTATGCAACGAAGAGCCTTTTCCTATGCTTCCAAATAATTCATGACAAACGCTTGATCTGTTCTTCCCTTACCAAATCCTTCCGTCACCTGTCTTGCTTTACCAATCAAACATACAACCATATACCTTCACCTCTGTCGCCTTTACCCTTATTCATAAGAACAAAAACATATTTTCTCAAGTAATTCCTTTTTTTTTCGCTGAACTTTCCATATCCCCATCCTGATACTTACTACGTTATTCCCCTTTGCTGCCATCCTGTACCAACAAGCAGTTCGTGCTGACTATAATCCCAGCCTCAAATTTTACATAATCATATGCCTCCTTCCAAACTTCTATAGGTACAGAAATCTTGGTTTCTGATGCAACATTGCCATTTTCATAATAATTTCTTTCATGCCTCATAACCGAGATATATCGCATTAGTTGTATCTAATATTGACAATTAGCCTTAGGTCGGCTCATCCAAATAACAAGTCTGGTTCATTTCTCGCATGCTCGTAGCTTCGTTGACCTTCGTTTGAATCAGTCAATTAAGACGAATGTTTTGTTCTTGATGACTGTTTAGATACTGCTCGTCTTTTCAGCCTTCATTTTCGACGAGCTAGAAGGTGATTTCATACTTACTATTTTCATAAAGAAAGGATAGTTTTGATGATAGAGTGAGCTATGTTATTGTTTGTTTGGTACAGACTAGGCTAAGTTTCAGACTTCGGATGGCATACCTACTGAGTGTGTGTGTGTTGTGGTGACTACGCCGTGAGAATTTAGTTACCTTCAGCCTGATAAATTACTAGGCTACCTCAGGCCAAATGACCCAGACTTACTGAAAATTGTAAGTAATGTAAGGAATAATTAAATACACGTTACGATATCCAAGGCTTACGACCCCTCATATATGAGGTTAGGTTAGGTGCTGTCAACCAGTGAGTTTTTCTGTATTTTTGAAAATTAATTTATTATATATTCGAGTTACTTTAGCCGTAATTTAAAAGTTATTGCTCTGCCACTCAAGGTATAGAAAGATGACCGAAAGATTGCGTGGGAAAAAGGCGAGGTCAGCATGAAAACTGACGCAAAAGTAGGTTAAGCTTGTTTAGGTCACACAACCTAGGGACTAGGTTTTGTAACTTGCTGATATATATATATATATATATATATACACATATATATATATATATATATTATATAATATATATATATATATATATATATATAAGTTCCAGAAAGATATGACTAATTGCTTTTATATATATATATATATATATATATATATATATATATATATATATATATATATATATATATATATATATAAATATATAATATAGACGCAATTAACTTTTGAACAAGCTATCCTCATGTCTCTGATCACAAAGTTAATGTTTTTAAAAGAAAGATATGACTATTTGCATTCAGAGATATTTTATTACAAACAGATGGAATCAACTGTAATTAAATCATTAAAGGTGGGTGAAAATCATTTTATATATAAATGTATATATATAACAAATTCATATATATAATATATGATATAGATACAATATCAAAATAGATGGGGAAAGTGCTCTCAGACATATTTCAGTACATAATTCCAACGGAGGAAAATGTTTTAATAAACAGATGAAAATAAACAATCCATTTCAGCTAAACTGTCCATTCAAAGGCAAGAGTCACAAATGTATGATTTTGAAATAAAAGGCATAAATAATGATTTTGAAATGATATATATAATGATGATAATGAAGTTAAGAGGTTTTCCTGACAAATTTTGCATTTTCCTTAACATTTTGTGCAACAATATTTAAACATTGTCTAATCTGTAGCCTATTATTGTATCCATACACAAGTGTTGATTTACTCATATATTTTAATATACTCTCCAAAACACTAATTGATATTTAAACCTTGCAGGTAAATTGCATTGTACCAGAAAACACCCATCAAAATCATCCATCACGGATATCTGAGAAAAAATGGATGTCTCGCACCTTCGAAAATTTTCTAGAAATATAAAGGTAAGAATCGTTTGTTGAAATTCATTCCTGTGTCTTAGTGTGGGAAAGATTTGATGACAATGCATGACAGATTAATGTCTGTTTGTTTTCTCTTTGTTGGTTAGCCAGAGACCAATGGAAGTTGTAGGTTCTGTCTCTCTTGTGAATGGCGTAAGTTGCCTTAAGTTCAGAAGGTTATGATACAAGAGGGTTGTAAGGTTGGGTTTTGATGTATTCATATGAATATGTTTAGTGAGGTTAGTAAGTTAGTATAATATTGTAACTAAGTTACGTTAGGGTTTTAAGGTTATTAGGTTGGGCTTACAAATTATGTTGCACTAGTGTTGTAAGGTTAAATTACAATAGGGTTGTAAAGTTAACTTTGGTTATGCTTGCAAGTTTGTCACATTAGGTTTGCAAAGTTGAGTTAGACTAGGGCTGTGAAGATAAATTCTTTAGGATTGTGAGTTTGAAGTCTGAGAAGAATGTCGGGTTAAGTTATCATAATGTCATGAGGTTAAGATACATTTGGGTTTTCAGGTTAAGTGAGGATAGGTTTCTAAAATTAAATTACAATAAGATTGTACTAATAAGTTAGGGTAAGGATTTAAGATTATGCTATGATGGGGCCCTAAGGTTAAGTTTTGATGGGTTTGTGAGGCTAAGTGACAATAGGATTGAAAGGTTAATTTCCATTGAGGTTTTAAGATCAAGTTCAGGTGGGATTTTAAGGTCAAGTTTCAATAGGACTGTAAGATCAAATTATTTTAGACTCTCAGGGTTCAGTTACATTAAGAGTGTTACGTTTAGTAACGTTGAGCTGTAAGGCTAAGTTAGGTTAGGTTAGGTTTGTATTGAAAGTGACTGGAAATTTCTGATGTGACTGATTTCAGTCAAAATTGTTCATTTTTATTATTAGTAGTAGTATAGTACTAAGGTAATTCAATTCTAATATGGAAGCTGAAATCATATCAAAATTAAGCTAAATACTTCTGCAGAATAAAAAGTGTAAGACAGTAAAAATCTTCTCAGAGAAGACACGTGAAAAAATAAATGATCAAAGATAACTTGCAGTAAACACAATAAAAAGAAAGGATTTGGAAGTAGGAAAAAAATGTTTTAAAGTTCATTTAAAAAAAAGGATTTTAAAGTTCATTTACGTTTCCTATGATAAAAAAAAAGGATTTGGAAGAAGGAAAAAAATCTTTTATAGTTCATTCACTTTTCCTATGATGAAATCTCAGAAATTTTCAGAAATCCAGGTTCATTATGTGAAGATGAAATAATAATCATCTTGTTTTTTGTTTTCCTTTACGTATTATTTCCCTAATCAACATCCGTAACGCTTAGAAAGATGAAAGGTAACTAATAATAATGATGATAATTATAACGCTGATATAGTAATGGTAATAATAATAAAAATAAAAGAAGAAAGTAAAAGAGAGATAAAGACATTCTCCTTTTCAAAATATGCTGTAACAGTCCAGTGGAAATATATCTGTAACTAAGAAATTCCTCACGCCCACTCTAAAAAAAGTAGCCCCTGCATTTTCATCGCAGTGTGTTTCATTAACATATATTCACTGCTTAGCCATAGCTAAAATATTGTGCAAAGTATTCATGGATTTCTAAACCTTACAGGTAACTCCTGTAAAAGTCCCATCAAGAAAACCAGATTTGGAGAGTTAACCTGGCCCCTTCACGGATATTAGGCACAAGGTAAGAAAAATTACTTCATTTCAATATTTATTGCAGTTTTACCTTAAGATCCAAGATTAGCTCACAAAACACGTCCATTTGACGAGTTTCACGACAAAACCTCTTTTTGATTGATTGATATAGAATTTAGGTCAAAGGCCAAAAATGGGACCTGTGAGGTCATTCAGCGCTGAAAAGGAAATTGACAGTAAAAGGTTTGAAAGGTGTAACAGGAGGAAAATCTCAAAGCAGTTGTACTATGAATCAATTGTTAGGAGAGGGGTGAGGAAAATAAGATGGAAGAGAAAATATGAAAGGAGGTACAGCAAAAGGAACTAAAGGGATTGCACTTAGGGGCCGAAGGCACGCTGCAAAGAACCTAAAGTAATGCCCACAGTGCACAGCATGAGGTGCACTGATGGCGCTAACCCCCTATGGGAAAACCCCCCCTTTTTAAGCCACCCAAAAAAGTCCAGTTGGGGTAGAATTTAATGTCATTGGTAGACTTAAGATTGCTTTGTAATGGTTACTTAGCTAGTAAGGAATTGGTTCAAGATTCAGGCCTTGGTTTCTCCCATGAAGCCTTTTGGAGTTCTAGAATGTGGAACTTCCATAATGTAGGTTAGGTCTTTATACCCATGTAGTTGACAGTTCACGAACTGTGTTAAAAGGTATGATTAGAGAAAATTGAATAACTTCGCTTTTCGTGACGCTGTTTCCAATCAGATTTGATTTCATTATCTGGTAGCTAAAGAATTATTTTGTTTCTTATGAGCGCACTAACAAGAGTTCTCAGGCCCAGGAACAGTATGGAAACTTCCTGAATTTACAAAGTTCACATTTTGATTTGATTAAATGAGAGTACGTAAAAATGCTATCTTCTGTTATTTATTTTTATTTACTTTTTCCTGCTTCGTCACTTTTTTCCTGCTAAATATTTACTTGACATTTTTACTCTGAATGATTGTTCATAAATAATTTACCAAACAAAAACTAAAGATGGAAAGAGAAACCCACAAGATTCTTGTGTATAATTTTAGAATGTTTACAGAAGAATGAGTGTTCACTCCAGATAATAATAATAATAATAATAATAATAATAATAATAATAATAATATAATAATAATAATAATAATAATAATAATAATAACTCGCAAACTTTTTTTGACTCGGCTTTTTCCTACACTACTTACAGAAGTAATTTGTTAATGTAACTTCAATGGCAGTGCAAGCACGGATATGCCGAGCGGTAAGACTTTTTCCTTTTTTCCACTCACTTCGTCCCATTTCATCGAGGAAATGCAGATGATATTGGTAACAAGATCAGTGAAATCATACGCTATTCCTGCAGTTCGTTTTTCGTTGAGTTGCTCAGGTAATTTTAGTGACACCAAAATTAATGTCATTTCCTGTTGATGGCACTCTTGTTCATTGCAATTATTATCGTCCTTTGTGGATGGCAAGTTGTTGATACAAAGACATTTATCTACCAAGAACATTGTTTAGTGAGACTAAGACTCTTAACTTCTTTTTTGAAGTAAAGACAGGTATCAAAAGACGTCGGATGGAAGTGACTGAGGTGAGTTGCTCAAATATTCCTTTGTCTGATTAAAAAACGTTTCTTTGGCTTAGGCTTCCGTTCAGAATTTGGTCGAAGTCGAGGCGTGAAACAGTTTTATTAGTTGCACGTTCTTCTGTTGCTGTTTTTATGTAATCAAAATATATGTTGAAAATTAATATCTCTTATTTCTTGGTCTCAGTGGTATTAGTGCTTGCACTACTGTTTTGTGTTGTTTCGTACCCACCTATTTTCCATTAAAGGAACTGTAGTTATTCTAGGTCAAAAAATACTGAACACGCCCGTTAAATATACTGTATATCATCTAGTGTTCACTTTCATGAAAACCACATATTCATAATAATCAATATGACCGTTTTATTATTATATTCTCCACTGAAACCCGTAAATCAGAAATAGAATGTAAATGAAGACACCTTCACTTCACGGATTGGATTCGGTAGGAAACCACAGTGCCCACAAATACCATTTCAATGGAATTCACTCTTGAATCTTTCACCCACAGTCCCTACCAGACAACATCCGGGAAAAGAACGCGGAGTTTCTCCTGAAGGCAACAAAAATGATTTGGAACCTGACGCCTAGATAAATGTCAAGTCACTTACGGTCACATACTGACAAAGGTGACCTCTAGAAGCAATCTTTCTCATGCCCGAACGAAATTGAGCGAGAAATATTTAGGGAACTAGATACCAAGAGCGTCCCCTATGTTTGAAATGGAACATCACCAATTAAAACGCTTTCTTTAACTAGTCTTCAATAAACCATCACAGGGATAACCAAGGAATTTTATCCTTTGCTATATTCTTCGAGAGATATCTGGTATTCACTGGTTTCACACGAGATGAAAGTCATAAACAGTCCCATATTCGGTTGGGTCCGTGAGACCGGTGTAGCAGGTTCTGGCGGACCCAGAGCTCATAAACGATAAGCTTCGGACCAGATGAGCTTAACAGCTTCTTGGCCTCCCATGGATACTTCAAGTTGAGGGATCGAGAGCTCGAGAGCCAATGCATTCTTAGATGAGTCTAGTGATAACTTGTGCTCATTATCTCTGAGGGGTTCTAGTGGAAAAGGCCCTCTCTTTCTCTCTCTCTCTCTCTCTCAGCAACTGCTATGTTGTCTTTATTGTGGTACGTCTAATAAAACAAGATGACTGCAAAGGCCAGGCATTCTAACTAAATGTTATTCTGTCATGGCTAAGAAAAAAACTTCAAATGATTCTTAATATATTCTTAATTCAAGGCAACTGGTAAAGCGAATCATATCTTCCAAATCAACTGTCAACGTCATTTAACCACAAATGTATGAGACACTTATGAAAATATATTTTTTACGTGTATATATTATAATGCATATACGCAGATCCACTGCGGATAAGCATTAAAAATAAAAAGAACATCTGATGACTGGTTTCTGGGAAGCAATTGAGCTTTACCTCATCAAGGCCTTCTCTCTCTCTCTCTCTCTCTCTCTCTTCTCTCTCTCTCTCTCTCTCTCTCTCTCTCTCTCTCTCTCTCTACCCGCTATTCACAACATTCACCTAACCTTCAAGTAGCTATTTTCGTCAACTGAGGCATTTTGGATTTTTCCTAGTGTTTATCTTTTTATAATTTTTTTTTTTAGGAAAAGACTCCACAGTGTTCCTTCCCTCGCCTGGTTCGAGAGGAACTCGAGTTCCTCGGTTGTAAACTGAGAGAGAGAGAGAGAGAGAGAGAGAGAGAGAGAGAGAGAGAGAGAGAGAGAGAGAGAGAGAGAGGTTTTCATAGTGGCCACAAGGTCAGCCTACTCTCTTCCTTTCCTTTTAAAGTTTCACTTTCTTTCTGGTATTTCCAAGAAGGTCCGGGCAGCCATTTGAGAAAGGGAAGTGGGAGACTCTCTTTGCTTGGTCATGCAATCTTTGTGCCACCATAACTTTGATGGAACAGATTAAGCTGGAAGGGCGCTTTCATGTGACACGTTTTAAGACGGCAGTTTCTAATGTAGATTATTTAATCAGTTTACGCTACCCCATTTATGAGAGTGGGTTTGTTTTACGAAAGGGAAATTAAGTCAGGATATTGCAGTTATATATATTTCGCTCTCTTCAACTTCTCTCTCCTCTTCTCCATTCATGCAGACCACTTCGAAGTCGTGAGAAGAAAATAGAAAATAAGAGAAAAGATAATAAGTTCCACAGTTTAATTGAATTAATTAATAACCTGGGAAGTTTATTTAAGAGCGAAAGTTTCAGACGTACTATATTTTATTATAGTTTTTCATCACAGAAGATGCATATCTCTGTGCTGCTATATTTTTTAAACTGACTTTACTTAGAAAATCTATTTTTTTCATGTAATTTTTGAGTTGATAAAGTTTCAATAACAACAGCGGAAATAGCATCCATAAATTCAGTTATTTCCTGAGTAATATTCCAGACTCGATAATCATTTCAAAATTATCATCTAAAATAAATGATCAACAAAAAAATGAAGTTCGAAAATCGAAAACCCTGGGTCGAAAGATTGGAGAGATTTATTTAGTCTTTTGAAAGTCTTCATAGAAGGCTCAGTGTCAACATATACTTTATATATGTCGATGATTTTCAGTGATTATTAATGAATTAACGCATTAAGAGCTAGAAGGAAAATCAAGTCTAACAGTTCAATGAACTGAAGATTTTGCTTCACAGTAGGTGCTGTAACTGGGCGAGTAAACGCCGTAGAGTTTTTATCCTGAAGTAAACTTGCTCCATCATTTTGGTTTAACTGAATCATCACTAAGTTCCCAACTTCTCAGGCGCGTAACTTGACATATGCCAACTGAATAACTTTCTCATATATATATATATATATATATATATATATATATATATATATATATATACTCAATCAATATGTGGAACTAGGAAACAAATTCTTTCGTCACGAAGAAAAATGCATGAGTGAAATTTGGTAATTGATTTGTCAATTTTGTCGGGTAATTTTTGCCAATACTAACGTATACGCATCCTCTACATAGCAAAAATACAAAAAGAATAAAAACTGATTAAATCATGCGATCAGCCGCAATCATAATAAAACCACAAAATGAAATGAGACTTCAGAAAGTAACATGATATGAAATCGAGTTTTTTTCTATATTCGCTAACACCAATCGTTTGTTGTCAGTCTCCGCGTTTATGGAACATTTCATATGACTTGCACAGTCAATGCTCTTTAGAGAGAGAGAGAGAGAGAGAGAGAGAGAGAGAGAGAGAGAAGAAGTCGAAATTTGTTCTGGATCTCACTGAAATGTCTAAATTCGATGCCTTAGACAAGGAAACATTTAGGAAGAAACTGGAACCTTCACAGCCAAGCAATAGTGCAAAAGACTTCAGTCACTGTACTTTGATAGGGACACTATACACTATAACTACCTGACATGAGGCAAAACAAAAAATTGGAACTCTCTGATTTGCAAAATAAAAAAAAGAAAAAATAAGTAACAAAATGCATACCAGATACTTATACATATAGAAAATTATCAAAAATATGTTCCTTTTTTACCTGTATTAAAGATAAGGTTCTCAACAAAAATTATTTGAAGGTTTATTGGAATTCGTTTCTAATTCCAATAAGAAGGAAATAGCAGAATATCTTAGAATCAACGTCATAATTTTTTTTTTAAATTTTCCCTTTTAGGACAGTAAAGGTTAAACATGACATTTGCGAAGCCTGACTGGGATATTGCTTACTTTTTGCATTGCGTGGCATACTGTCTATTCAACCCTTCTAATAACAACATTTGCGTTTCAGCGTTGAATGCGTCTTCCCTGTGCGTCAGAAACAACTTGACAATAGTCATATTTTATTGCCACTTAAACAGCCTTTTCTGGCAGGTCCATACAAAACCTTCAGATTTGTAACTTATTTTCTGGGTTGGGAGGAGATCTGAGTTATTTTTAAACCTTTTTCGTTTTCTTGATCAAGGAGGAATGTTTGATGCCATGCTCAAAGATATCTGATTCTGGAAAGCAATTTAAAAAGGCTCATTTGCTGAAACTCTTGGATCAGTTTTTTGTTCAAGATTCTGACGTTTAGTTGACTATCGAAGATTTGTAATTTTCAGTCTGAAGAGCAGAACTGTCAGAGAGGATGTGTCGTCTCTCAATGCTATTTATGAACCATTTCGGAATTCTTTATGAGACAATTATTTGAAATATATAAAAAACCTTTACTCGTGTTCAGCCATTGTCTCATGAAAATTTAGAAACTAATACTTTCTAGAAACCTTTCTAACCTTGCAGGTTTCGTATATAGTAACATTCCCGTATGCTGGTTTGCGCGGAGTTCATTTTTCGTGCGCATGAAGATTCGTGTGCATGAAGATAAAACTATTATCTTGTCCGCCCTTTGATAGTGGACTTGTTTCTCTCCTTTATTTTTAGGAAACACAAAAGACACTTGATGCAAAAAACCCCTTGATCTCAATGAAGATTGTAATTCCCCGTAGAATTTATCATCCTGGTACTAAACCAAGTTGAATCTTTCTCAAGGTTTGAATTATGTGTGATTTAGAAAGTATCCAAGATTCAAACTTTCGAGTGAGAAATGATTTGTCATTTTTCCAACAACAAGTTTCATATTTTACTCGTTACTAATTTTCTAACCTGAGGAAAATAGCAGTTGCTTCCTCTTACACACGAAAAAATATTTTCAACTGAGGCATTAACAAAAAAAACTTGTTTTTCAAAGCAGAGTTTAGTTTTGGCGTTGAAGGCATCCTCTAGGTACCACTTCAGTCCAGAATCAAAGGTATTTGTTTGTGATATTTTAGAACCTATCTGTTGTCCTGAGAGAATTTGAGTTCAATATTCGAACCCTGATTTTGTCATTTTTGTTGTTTCTCACAAATCAGCTTTTGGGACCTGCCGAACTTTGATCAGTTATGTGCAAACTGGACTTTATGGTCATACTTTTTATATACAAAAGGGATTCAGACATATTTCAACCTTTTAGCAAGAAACAAATGAACTAAAAATGTTGCAACATCCTCAAAAGTAGATTTAATTTGGACACATTTCGAGCCATAAGATTGTTTAGAAACAGTTTCATTGTAAAAAAAAAGGGTATTGAAAATCTATCAAATAATATTTCTTTTTATCATGGCACAGCAACAAGTTGTGAGGACAATCACAAAACAATCAAAATAACAATCAACACAAAAGTCAATCCGTGTCAGTTGTGGAGAATGACAAAAAAGTGAATAAGTCTCACGTCCAAGAAGCAGTTCTTACTATTACCAGAATTTACTCGGTAAATCGTGTGAATTCAGTACCTTGGTTACATAGGCAATTATGACAGTTAAGGTAGAAGTAAATGTAATCCTCAGTCACGTCACAGAAATATTTGAGTTTTTTTTTTTTTACTTACAATGAAAGAAAAGTAATACTTTTTTCTAGATGTCATTTTATCTTTGATAAGGAAATCGTACTTAAGGCAGAATTTTAGTGAATACTTTTGGGGATTGCTTTTTCTTTGAAAAATGGATTACTAACCGTAACAAAATACATAAATTTTTATACAACATTCTTATGATGAGTGAGTATCACATACAAGTATATTCATATCTTCATGTATATATATATATATATATATATATATATATATATATATATATATATATATATATATATATATATATATATATATTTATTATACACTCGTGACTATTTTGTGATAAAAAATATTAAGCCCTAAATATCATTTAGTATTGATTCATTTTACCTTGGGTATAACTTATACCCAAGGTGTTAGATACAGTGATAGGCAATAAACTACCCTTCAGCTATCCTGTCAAATTCAGGTTCTGTTCTGCATTTAGATTCGATATCATCCTACCTCTGCCATCCTAGCTGATGGGTAAATTTGTAACAATTGACTGATTATTCGTGCGTTTGTGCGTATGCTCTGTTCTCTACTTTTGTACGTGGTTATGGTGAATCATACGCTTCTAAATTCAGCATGCTGATATACATGGCCATTTTATGGCAAAAGAAAAAAGCACAAACATACACATACATCTATCCGTAGTCTGAGATCATTGAGGTTAAATGTCAGTCCAACTTTTTGTGAACAAACTGGAAAATTCGAGTTGAAAAGTCGTGAGTCAAATTTCGATCTCAAAATACAGTCTTGGAAAAGCGTCCGCTGAGTGTCAAGTCACTATGAAATGATGATAAGAGGTATTATAAACAGGATGTGTAAATAAATAAGGTAAATAAATAAGATGATTATAAGTTAAACTTCCAAAATAAATGAGTTAAGGCTCAGGTAAATGGGGAAGCTCGCCTCAGCAGCTATAGGTTGAGCTGGAACAATGCACCTGGGTAGTTAGTGACTTTCTTGGGTTACAATAAGGAGGCGAATAAATAAATAATGAGCACTTGGAAGGCACATTATATAAAAACAAAGGAACAATCACTTCTTTGGAAGTTGTTCCCGAGGAATATATGAGCCTCTGAGACATGAAAAGCAATGCAGTTGAATTTATCCATTAAAATTATTTTCCAGAATTAATATCTGTAGTTAATAACAAGGTAATCAGGTTAATAATTGGTATTCATCTCGTCACCTTACTGACGAAATCCAGTGTCTTCAGGATGTACCATGAAATGCCCCGCAAAACTCTCCACTAATGATCTTTGGCGTATTCCCAAATCACAAAACATATCTACGTAAAAAAATCAAATGAATGACACACCATTCACACACAGACATTTCATTCCCTCCATCGTATGCAACCTGATAATGCAAGAAGTCAATCAAAGCTCGTTTCTGTCGACGTAGCCACATCTGTAGACCTTGCAGTTCGATCTCTTCAGGGCTGAATCCTTGAATATTTTGATCTTGTTCTGGTAAACTGTCGGCGCGAATATTTCCACCATTCTGCAGTGGAGAAAATAATGAAGAAATCAGGGGATGAAAGCTGTTTTGGGAAGGCCATTCCCGTTCCAATATTCTCCAAAAGATGAAGGTAAAATGAAATTGATCTGTTGTTATCAACCCATGTTAGGATAAGAAGAGTAAAAATTTCTTGAGTTGAATTTCTGGTGTTATATTTTAATTTTTTGTTCTTTAAAATTCGAGTAGACTCTGTTGATCTGGGCAGTGTATATGGAGAGAGAGAGAGAGAGAGAGAGAGAGAGAGAGAGAGAGAGAGAGAGAGAGAGAGAGAGAGAGAGAGAGAGAGGATAACACATGAGGGATTAATCTCCTTCAAGTTGAAAAATATTGAACTATATGTAAAGAAAGAAAAGGACTCGACAAGTTAATCGTTGCCCAAACCAGAGTGAAATTATACAACAGACATTACGTCTTATCTATCTATCTGTCTATCTATCTATTTCTGTCACTTACGTGAGCATCATCTCGTATCCCTCTGCGTATTTTCCCGTCTCACAAACCAGTCTTGCGGAGCAGTCATCTTTCTCCATGGCTTCTGGACACGACGGTCGTCAGCTGAAAATTCGTTTGGTAAAGGTTAGACGGAAACCAATGAATACAAATATTATTCATCCATATTTATACAAATATTATATATATACATATATATATATATATATATATATATATATATATATATATATATATATATATATATATATATATATATATATATATATATATATATATATATATATACATGCATACATACATAAGTTTGCATTGATTAATGTTTTATAACTCGAATAGTTATCTGCGCCTAATACTCATATGTACAAAGTCTTACCTCTTTACTCAAGGATTAACTATTATTTAGGTAAATATATCAGTCATCAGCAAAGAACTGAACATTTGGACTGTTATAAAAAATTGTGTCAGTTATAAGAAGAATAAGATAGAGGCTGAGAGCTTTTAAATGAATAATAATAATAATAATAATAATAATAATAATAATAATAATAATAATAATAATAATAATAATAATAACAACAGAATGAGCCTTTTCTAATTGAGCTAAATTTCGCTGAGAGCTTCGATCTTGAAGACTGAAGTTTCTGTACAGCGTATAATAGCCTACTGTATGAAACTCTTAGCCGCGGACCATGAAACTTTCAGCCGGTGGCCTGTGTTGTTGGCACCTATAGCAGTGCCAGACGCACGACAATGGCTAACTTTAACCTTAGGATAAAAACTACTGAGGCTAGAGGGCTGCAATTTGTTATGTTTGATGATTGGGGGATGGATGATCAACATTACCAATTTGCAGCCCTCTAGCCTCAGCTGTTTTTAACATCTGAGGGCGGACGGACTGACAAAAAGCCATCTCAATAGTTTTCTTTTGTTAAAGTTAAAGTCGTCCTGGGCATCTGTAGGCTCATAGGGCAGGCGCTGATCTCCCAACAGGTAGTGGGGGTAGAAAAATAAAAACAGAAATATACTGGAAATTAAAATAAAAGAGAGTTGGGGGGCCGTGTGTGGAATATCAATAAAAGCTTCTCAAAGGCTTTTGGGAGACTCACCTTGCCGATCGCCCCCCAAGGAATATAATCCGTCAAGGTGTAGTTCTCGTCGATGTCGCTTTTGCCCAGGATGTCAGGTTTGTTGAGACCCAGGATATCGGGTTTATTGAGGTTCAGCAAATCAGGTTTAGCCAGGTCGAGGATCTCGGGCTTAACTAAACCCAGGTTCGCCAGGTCGCCCAATCCGGGCAAGCCAGGGAGAGCCGGGAGGGCTGGGATTTGAATAGGGGGCAGCTCCAATTTGGGAATCAGGCCGATGGCCTCCGCTGCCAAGATGCCCACGAAGATGTCGATCAGGATGAGAGGCGCCAGAAGCTGTGGGAGAAACGTGTCAGGAGGTTAAAAAGTCGAGGCCAACAGAGTTCTCTGTAAACAGAGGCGATGGTCCACTGTTTGCTCGACCAACAGAAAATGTAGGCAGGTATGTGCTGCTGCGGGGTAATTAGGTATTCGGGTGAGAAAGCTTCGAGAGACAGAGCTGGTGGGAGAGAAAGATGCGGAGAATTTTCCAGAGACAGAAATGAATGAACACTTAGATAAAGGAAGTGAAAGAAGTGAATTATCGTAGAAGGAAAAACGATGGGGTGAAAGAGATAAAATACTGGTTCCTTAATATGCTACTCAAAATATTCTTTATGCTTTCAAAATTAACTTGAATATTAGCTTAGGGATGAAAAGCATTTCAACATCCATTGACAGAAATTATAAAAGCCATAGAAATTACCTTATTGCGACTAGACTTTGGAAATACCCTAATAAACAGTCAAAAGTTGGAACGAATGTCGTTCAACATTACCCAACAAAAATCATTTCCTAAATATTATTCATTTTGAGTCGCTTGCTTTCCCACACATAGCTTCAGTCAAGAATTAAGTTCTTTTCGTATTTCAGGACCTTCAGTTAGCAAAAGATTGTAGCTTATGGTCATCCTGCTCGAGATTACGTCCTACCAAACGAGCAACAAACCCTTAAAGAATATTTTCAGCTCAACAAATTCGCATACAAGATCGTGGATCAAGGCCTCTAGGTATGTACTTTATGTTCTGAGCAAACTTTTTCACTTTTTCTTGATATAACCGGTACTTAATTTTTTAAAGGAATTTTGATTAGAATGAATCATCCTCCAATGTGCAATGGAAAATTAAGTATTTTATTCCAATTATGCTGATGGATATATTAAGAGTACTTGCACAAACTGAAACGTGAATAATTCGTGAAGGAATGCAAGACATGACATAGCAGTGAATCAGGAATCTATAGACTGTTATCCTCAGCATTACTTTCAAAATTTCCAATAACGAAAGTTAAGAAATCAAGCAAGATTTACGGGAAAGTATTGTGACCCCTTGTCAAATCAACAATAAAGAAAAGGCCTCATTGCACATTTTTCTGAACTGACAGTGAAAAACAACAGAAAAAGTAGTGAAACTTACAGCTTTGCCCATGTCGCACTCCTTCCCTCCTCCGTGCTTGTAGCCAACTTCTTCGACGGGGTGATAGTAATAATAGTAGCCGTTATCACTGGCTGGCGGAGGAGCGGCGTAGCTGTCTACAACAGGGGCGGCGTAGCTGTCTGACACCGGCACATCGTAGCTATCTACGTGGTGAGCCGCTTCCTACAGCGGAAAATATTATTAGTCTTATGTGCAAACCTTGTGGGAAAAGCAGAATGCAACAATCCTAGAAAGCAGGAAAAGCAACATAACATGGAAAGAGAAATAAGAGAAAAACGGAATAAACGTAATAATAGAGAGAACAATGATTCTAGGTAAAATAGGCGATAGTGATTAAGAATTATCTGATGTCAAAACAGGCCTCTTGCCTCAGACAGTAAATATATTGATGGTTCTTAAGAAATCAGTGTCAGAGGTATACTTTCTTTGTCAGTAACTGAGTGCTGATCGTTGCTCAGAGGTTGAAAGGCGTAAGCTGCCAGCTTCTAGGATCCGTCTGTGTCTCAACAACAGTTCTATTAATGGATAAGTTTGATTTGAAGCTTTGGAATTTTATTTCAACTTCTGTTTTCCATGACTTTCAAAACCCTCCTTCTTGATGAAGTATAAATAATGTTGAATTTAAAGGCATTTACCTATTTCGCTTGGCTTGTGACTTAACTCACGCTAGAACAGCGAAGACCAAAAGAATAACGATTGACTAATTAATATTAACATCACTGGAAGAGGAAAAAAAAAAAAGCCTATTTATTTTCTGTATCGATTATCCTAACCATAAAAGAGAAACAAAGTAATTCATATTAACACTGAGAACACAAACAAGAACTTCTACAGACAATGAGAAGAAGTGAGGAAAAGTAACGAAGCTTTTCGCACACTCTCTACACTGATCGCCTTTTGTTTCCGAGAGAAAACAGAACCAGGAAACGTATGCTTACCGGCCCTTTGAAGTCTCTCTTCATGAAAACCTTCGATGGATCTTGCGGGTGTGGATGATTCTTCGGTGAGGAAGAAGGAGAAGAAGAAGAAGAAGAAGATGAAGAAGGAGAAGACGGGGACACTTCAGACGAAGACGTAGGTATCGCCAACACTAGACCAAGACATACCAGTAATACGATATACGCTCGCGGCCTCATTCTGCTGCCTGTGGAAGAAAGACCAATAGTATTACTTTAGCAGTGCGTCAGAAAATTCTCACTGGGACTCGTTCGTTCACTCACATGCGCTCGCGCGCACTTACGTACACAATGGACGGATAGCATATCAGATGACTCAGTTTCATAAGTTGGTGAAAATAGCAATACAGTTTTTTTTTTAAAGTGCTGGCATGTGTTGCCATAACTTATAAGTAAGAGGGTACATTAGTTTTACCATATATTTTCTTTAATATTATTAATTTTAGTATAGGTAATTTCTTCCGTTAGAAACAAAAACACAGTCTAATGGAGACTCAGCGAGTGAGGGAAATGAGCGAATCAGTTGAATAAAGTAAGTGTAACTAAATAAGTGCGGCGGCAGTATGATAAAATTCTATCAAAACAAAAATTCGTAAATAAGATCAATCTAAAAGGCAAAATAATTCCATCCGTACTAGTCAGTAAATATTCCTTAACAAGGATTCTAAAACTTTCGTGTTCGCTCTATCGAGGTGAGTGATACGTGACGCCTAACTGTCCTGCGAGTTTCCTTTTGTCCCACTTTTCCAGGAACCTCCTTCTGAGAGGGGGAGGAATGAACCGTCGCAAATATGTAGGTTAGCAAACGCCTGCGGCATCTACAACTGTCCGAAATGGCGAAAAATAACACTTAGCTAAGACAGACGCGGGGAGAGGTTGGCAAATGAATGGTCGTAGGTATGTAGGTGAACATAGGCCTAAGGCGTTCCGAGTAAAATAAGCTGTGAAGCAAAAATAACTCTTATCTCACATAATCACTGTTTATTGGCTTTGACAATGTAACGTTTGTTAAGCTGTTATAAAGATGCTTTAGATGCTGAGCGAAAGAACTCAAGAGTCCACCTGTAACTTTTGAGCGAAGAATAAAGGAACTTCAGAAACAACCGCATGCTGATGAACGCGCCGTACCGGCATTGCGCACGACCATTGCGCACGACCCTAAAGAAGCTCACAGGGTAAAAGGCCTACGCATTTATGCAGCGGAATGTTGAAGGTTTACGCCCAGGGAGAGAGAATTGCCTATAGAACCTGTAGAACGGTTCCGCACGTCCAAGAGGGTAATATATTACCACGGGGAATTTTCTCCGTGCTGACCCAGGCTTAGGCTTATACCTTCATTAGTTATTAATAGAAGTGACTTTTGAATTGGATACCAGGTGCGATATTAGTTAGAAAGAGAGAAAGAGGCTCGAAAGAAACTACTTATATCCAAATGATTAAATTAACGCAACGAAACCCATTAACTGCAATCACGATTCGGCCGTATCGGCCTAAGCATCCTGTACCCATCCATTCATTAGGATCTAAAGGAGGTGGTGAATGAGAATCGTCATATATCACCTTTTCATTTTTCGTTTTTGTTCTTCCGTATTATTCATTCTTTAAAGTGACATATTCCTGCATTTCTTTTTTATGTAAGATACTCTATATCAGGCAAGGCCCCGGTGGGTGCCGTTTTCGGATTGGTCACCTTAGCCCATTGAACTCCTTCGATGGTACCGTGACGGGTTCTTGGAAGCTTCAATTTCTTCTCTGTATATCAAACAGCGTTTTAACAGTTCTCTGCCGTCGAAGATTCATTTTATTCGTTACCAAAGCGTGGCAACAGAAACGAAATGAATAAGTTTTACTGCTATCTTTTGTCATCATGGTAAGCCAATACCTGCCTAACTTCTAGGCAAAACTGGAAAATGTTTTAAGGCAGACGATTCAAATCAAGATTAAAACAAACAGTGACATAAAACTGAAAAAACTAACGAAAAACTAGTATTATTTGAAAACTGCTGTTTCTTTCCTTCTACAACCAGGCTTTGGGTTTCTCTTCCTTTTTCTACTTTGCTGGCTCTGATAACCTTTTCTCCTCTGAAAGGTAGAAAGGTCAATCACTTCCATCGTTCGTGGTTCAACGGCAACCTCCTTCTTTCCTGATCTTATAATACCTGATAATATTAGAACGTCTGACAGAGCAAGAAAACCATCATATAAGCGAACAAAATTCACTGATACGTTATTCTAAAATTCTTATTGTAGGCGCTTTTCACTGTCATCGTGTGATCATCGAAGCACTGCAAGTGAATCTGGTTACATACGACGCCACATAGCCACTTACCAGTCTTCCAGATATTCTAAAGTAACACGAAACGTCTCCTAGAGAGAGAGAGAGAGAGAGAGAGAGAGAGAGAGAGAGAGAGAGAGAGAGAGAGAGAGAGAGAAGCTCTTTACTCTATTCTGGGATGGTTCTCATCCAGTTTGGTTTATGCTTCTTGTTCATATTTTCGAAATAAAATTGTGCAAAGTTGCTGTTTTCGTAGAGCTGAAATATATCTAAGGAAAGTTGGCAAACTTAATCTGAATCGTTAGTTTTTATACGTTTTTTTTTTTTTTTTTTTAGCCATTTTTGCAGATGCATATCCAATAAATGTAATGTACAAAGCGTCCTAAAACATTTCACATATTTGCGTATGCAACCCTGTCCGTAATAGTTATGTTTGGTAAAGTCACGTACTAATTACTGATTAGCCTTAGTTCTGCTTCGCTGAACATGTTAGGTCCATTATAGTACAGTCATTTTCACGATTTCTTCGACCCAGAGGTTAATGGCCCTATATGAGATCTCGTTTGTGTTGTTGTTGTTTTTGTTGTTGCTTCTTGATGTTGTTGTCCTCTTTGTGCTTGTCGATTCGAGGGCGACGCTTTCATAAAGGGCGTTAGCCAGAACATTCCTTCGAATAATGACACAGTTACACCCAAGACTGGATTGGAAATTTGACATTCTTGGCCCCACCTTCGTCAGAATTATTGATGAAGTCACTAAAAGTTTATTCTTTTCCCTGAGGCACGAGTCTTTTTTATAACCACTCTTTTTGCGACTGAACTCATGTGCAATATTAGAAAAATAAGACAAACTCTTTCCCCTTTTAAACAAATATCGTTTCAACAAATAACTTGTCTATTTAGGTTAATGACGAAGAGTACATTCCGTACTGAAAGATGTTTACCAGAAGCTGCTTAGCAAACATGGACTATCTCGAGGTTCGCTTCTTCTTTTTCTTCTTCTCTTTCTTCTTCGACGCCAGAAACTTCCTCGACTAGTGTTACGTAACTCAGAGACGCTATCCCATAGACTAGGTAGGGTCTCTTGTTACGTCATCCCCTACTTGTGCGAAAATCTCGACCTCTTTCCCGACCTCGCTGGGCTCTCCATTAGGTATTTGGGAGACTCCTAACGGTATAGATGAATGGCCATGTGTAGTTTTGTTCACTGGGAATGTTTGTGAGTGTCTGTAAAGGGTAGGGTGATTTTTTTTTTTTTTTATATGGCTGGGTCACATGATTAAAAGGCAACTTTTTTTCTTCGAAGGAGATTAGAGTTTTTATTAATGTTTTAATGAGTCTGTGCTGAGTGCTGTTGTCGGTGATAAGAGAGAGAGAGAGAGAGAGAATGTTTCAAATCCGGCATTTGGAATTACACACTGCGCTAGTTATTCATCACTTCAAAGTGGAATGTTCATCTCCCGTTCTATAAAAGCTAAGTTAGTTTTACTTGCTTGAATTTTGACTGGCTAAACTTTGGCGAAAATAAGTTTTCCTGTACAAGGAAAGACATGCATTCATACTTTAACTGCTGAATCTGGGATTTAATTTCAGCCCAGAAGACTTCCGCAATACTGGATTTATACGCTAAAATCTGGGAAATTAAGAAAAGCAGTTTTTTTACAGATAGAAATAACAGAATTTTTTTGTTCATCCAGTTGCAAAATTACTCGGGAATAATTTTTATCGTGGATAACTTTCAAAACATTGACCAAACCGTCAATATACGCACGCTTTATTAAGTTATTTTGATATGAAAACTAAGTTAACTAAGTTAATGGACGTCTTTTGCAGCCATTATTAATTTTTCGTAACCGTGTTTAGCGATAGTTGCTTGCCCATTGCTTCACGACATTTTGAAATAATGATTTATGGAATGTCAAACTCCTCGTCATTCTAATGTCCTTTAAAGGACTCTTCATCCGCCACACTTTTTGCATCGAAGTAAAACATGATTCTCCTCAATGTTCACATTTAAATAACGAAAAGAATGAATGGTCGAACAAATAAACAATTACATAACCGGGCGACATTCAAGTTTAAATATCTAACAAAAAATTTTTTTAAAGGCCGTAACACTTTTTATATATACTACTGCATGTACTGTTATAAATGATGAGCGGCGAAGCTTCGTTGTGTAAAAATTCTTTTGCCAAATTCGACAGACAACCGTTTTCACGAATGTCAGGCAATTGAACGAAGTCTCAGAGAACGTTATTAGAGGTTGACTTAGATAAAAGAAATCCCTCTGTGTAGACACTCACTCTCACACTTCAGTCTTCCTACCTTCCTCCTCGAAGTCCCAAATCGTATTGCAAAACGGCTCAGACGAAAAGAACCAAGTCCCGGGGGTTCCAGACACAAGCGGATATTCTCTCTCAACTATCCGCTGGGAAGGGCATCGCGGGCTTTTTATAGGCGGGCTTCCTATAGCTCCACCATCCAGGCGGGAAACAGAGAGAGAGAGAGAGAGAGAGAGAGAGAGAGAGAGAGAGAGAGAGAGAGGGGACACTCACCCACCTCGGCAGCCCTTTTTCTAGGCTGACTGGGTCATGCTGTGGACGCGCCTTCTTCGTATTCGTCTTCTCCCTACTCTTCTTCTTCTTCTTCTTAGTCTTCTACGGGAAGGCGAGTTATCAGAAACCTCGCCAAGGAATTCCAGTTGCCGCCGATGATGACTTGTAGGGGAAAGCTCCTTTTTGGGGTCGGGATAAGGAATGCAAATGACGTGGACGTCAGACCTCCTGGGATACAGGGACTCAAATGTGTGTCAGACTTGAAAGAAGAAGGGGAAGAGAAGAGGTGTTGGGTGGGGAATGAGGTTACAGGGAGAAACAAATAAACAACGTGATCAGGTTACAGCGAGAATGCTAAAATGTGTCGTTAAGTTATAATTGTGCAGAAAATTATTATTGCAAATAGGAATGGTCAAAACAATATGTCTAGTTGCATTAGGAAAGGCAAAACGCATCAGTGTTATGTAGGTGCAGATATAAACTGTATTGGCATTGATTGTTTAAAGGGATTACTTAATATAATGATACGGTAATATAAAAATAGTAAAAAATGCGCCGAAGTTTTTTCGGCGTAATCGAGTTTTCTGTACAGCCGCTGCAGCGTAACCAAAGCCACCGAAAATAAATCTATCTTTCGCTGGCCTCGGTATGATGCTGTATGAGCCGCGGCCCGTGAAACTTTAACCACGGCCTGTTGGCGGCCTGTCTTATATCGTTGCCATTAACACGATTATGGCTAGCTTTAACCTTAAATAAAATAAAAACTGCTGAGGCTAGAGGGCTGCAATTTGGTATGTTTGATGACTGGAGGGTGGATGATGACCATACCAATTTGCAGCCCTCTAGCCTCAGTAGTTTTTAAGATCTGAGGGCGGACAGAAAAAGTGTGGACAGTAAAAATTGCGGACGGACAGACAAAGCTAACCCAATAGTGTTCTTTCACAGAAAACTAAAAAATTATTTTTGCTCGAGATATTTAGCAAGGACAAAAAGTTCGCTAATTTGCTAATTAGGGAATCCTACGTTATAGTGAAACTGCATTGACGAAAAACGTACTTTTCTAGCTAACAGGATATACTCGAGAGTGGAAATTAGATTATGTAATGATAATAAGAAGAAAAAGAAGATATAGGAGAAGAACGAGGAGGAATTGAAGGTTTACATTTTCGCAATAAATGTTTGGGTTGAAAAAATTGTTCGAGATACTGACAGTAAAGACCAATTGTTCGCCGATAAGAAACTGACGCTATAAATGAAAAGTATTACAAAGATTCTGGTTGTCATTTGGAGCACAGATGACTGAGGAAAGACATCAGTTATGAATAATGAAGAAGCCGTTACCCGGAGAAGACGTACTGAAATATAATGATACAGCAAAACCAACAAACTCATAACTGTCCCCTTGTCAAGTAGTTAAAGATTAACAGGCAAAGAAAACAAAATTTCCATCGATAGAATGTAGTAATGAGGCGCAGGAAATCAAAATTACTTATTAATATGGACGAATATCACAAGAAAATAGCAGGCAAAAGTTCTTTACCAAGCGCGTTTTCATGCTTATTCATACATCTTTGTACCCGGATGTGTGAATAAACACAAACATTTGGTATGCAACTTTTCCCCGTTATTTTCCTGTGGTATTCGCTTATAATTGAATGGTGCGCATCTCTTTGTCTTTTAGATCATCATGCTTGATTTTATGAGGATATGGTGGCCTCATATGCATGGTTATGATGCATGGTGTAACCTGTTAATGGTATGAGAATGATGAAGTACACACGAAAATGAATAATACTGTAATGGCGTTTTCTGATGACTTGCACCATCGACTGCTGGTTTCTTGCTCGCCACTTTTTCATAAGTTGTATTCCAGAAGAGATCTTTCACATTCATAATTGATCCCTGATCCCCTCTATCTGCCGAGAACAACCAGATTCGCTGAACAGCAGCACCAATATGCAGTTAATGTGGCTCGCTGTCGAACTTCTCAGTTCCAGAGGTCCTTTATTCCTCACGCCGTTGGACTGTTGAACAGCCTCCCAAAGGATGTCTCGCGATTGGGACTTCAGAAGTTCAAGCGAAAATGCAATGCTTTACTACCCTAATACTATTCTTCTTGTATTTTAATACATTTTTATCTGTTTATCTGTTTATTAATTTGGTTTTTTTTTTACTAAGTGGAATCTCTTCTGTATTTCCCGTTAGGCTACTTCATATTACTTCTTCGTAATGAACGCCTTAATATTCTTTGGAAGCTTGAATTTCAAGCCAACGGCCCCTGTGGGCTTGTTCCATATAAATAGGTTTTATCTACTGAATAATAATAATAATAATAATAATAATAATAATAATAATAATAATAATAATAATAATAATAATAATAATAATAATAATAATAATAATTTTGATAAAAAGTTCGCCGCGACAGTGGTCGATGGCAAATCATTCTTGTCAATCGACACAGCGTAGGATTATTTTGTCATTTTCGAGAACGTAAACTTTTTGCAATTATCAGATTACTGTAAAATTGATATTAGAGAATCCACGGTATTTTTCTCAAAATCCTGGGAACAGTAGACTTACATATGGCCATTTTTAATTTATAAAGTCATTCTGATTCATCTACAATATTCTATAAAAGTTTCAAAGCTACTGATAGAATTTATGGGGTCTTCGATATGTATAAATCCTTTATGACATTCCAGATAGAAATAATTTCACTTCGTGTGAAATCAATGACCACTGAAGTTGCGACGGAAATTTAGTGAAGTAAGTTGACCGTGCAAAGGAGTACCTAAAAGATTAAAACTAACATTCTTTTGCTGTAATTTTTTATCCACTTAAATTGTACATCATCATCCGGTGACTTATGAATTACAAGTGTCTTCCTGAGATTTTGGGCATTGAGATCCTTGAGCTACTGAGTGCCCTAGAAAATAATGAAAGAAAACATTAGTTGCCCAGTCACGCTGGAAACATTGACACACAACTCCCAGGTATTGGTAAGATCGTGTGAGCTTATTGCTTGGGCAATGCAATAGTTACTGTTAAAATCTACTTGGACTGTCTTATACGTTGTAAATTCATGAGATTTATTATTAGATAAAACGTGATAATACAATTTATCCTATACATTTCAACTTTACGTGTTAAATTATAATCATTTAGAAAATATCACTGAAATAGACTTACAGCCGTCGCTCTACCCGCTCTCAGATTCCCAAGTACCAAAAATGTGTAATGATCTCTCTCTCTCTCTCTCTCTCTCTCTCTCTCTCTCTCTCTCTCTCTCTTCTTCTTCTTCGTTGAGTTCAGGGCACTGGGTAGTTTATGTCCTTTCCTACACCAGGCCCAAGGGAAAAAAATAAAAATAGGGATGCTATAGACCTTTTGCCTCTGAAATGAAAGTAAAATAAAAGCATGAAGTGAATTCCAAAGACTGGTAATAGGAAGAAACTGCGACTAAACCAAGTAATCCCAAGAGGATTACCGATTTCAGGGGAATGAATGTGTGTCACATTCTTTTCAGAGTGACGGGAGAGATTACCTACGACTCTCCCAACAGCCAACCCATTACTGGCGCTGATGACCATCGTTGTCGTAACGTCGGGTAGACAGACGAACGAATTAGTAACTAAGGTTACGGTGTATTCCATGAACCGCGACGGTGAGGGCGAATATTAGAACCTCGCGTTCGCAAGGAGTTCTTCCCTCCGTTGCTTAGTAGGAGTTCTTCCCAACTTTGCCTAGCAGGACCTGTTAACCCAGTTGCTGCGGGGCCTAGCCCTTTCGACCAAATCCTCATAAATCAGTGTGATTACAAAGCCTAACGGGAAGGAGAGACCAAGCCATTCCGCACGCAGCCGGCCGATACGCATTGCAGTATTCGGAAAGGCCTTTACGTCGTATTGTAACGAAGAACGCGGTTTTTTGTATTTTGTCTTTATTTTAAGCATCCTAATCATTGCGTCACGACTAACAGAATATGAGGTGCAAGTAAGTATGAAAGAAAGCGTAAGTACATCAGAGAAACATCGATTAACATTACATATTCCTGTTTTTGAGCTGGTGTTGTGTTAGCACGGGCTCTTGGTCATAGAACAGCCTGTAAGTCAGTCTATGATATGAAATTGAATGATGAAGGTATGGATATGAAAAATTTCTTATATTGTCGATGGTCGTAACAATGAAACGTTGGTTTGAGCGAAATGAGAAGATTAACCGGCGAGGTTTGCAAACTCCTTTCAAACCTAAGGTACCCATCAGTAGGAGAGAAAATTACCGATTGACCTGGGGAGAGTTACCACCACCAATTTCATTGTCCCTAGCATTTATTTGGCGTTTTCCTTCTCTAACCTCAAACTTGGCATATTGCATCGGATTCCGAGTGTATTACTGAAACTTGCAATACCCTCAGTAAAAGTTTTAAAGTAGTATCACCCGTCCAAGCTCAACCATACCTGGCAAGCATACAAAACAGCAACAACAAAAGTCCCAACTTCAAAACCTTCCGTGAATATTGTTTATAATAGTTAATCTGAGTCCTTACACTGCATCGAATCAAAATAAACCCGAAAGCTACAAAGCGGGTAAGTGACCCAAAATTATTGCTAATTACTAATACAACTATGGGTCTATCGAGCATTACAGTCCATTAGTGCGAGCACCTTATACCTCCTAACAAAGCTTCTCCTCCTCACACATCCTCCATCCCACTCCTGATAATCCTCGGCAAACTACTAGTCAGTAAGTTAATTTAATAAAAAAAATAAAAAAAAAACTAGAACCGAATTCATCGGCCTGGAATAGCCTGATGTCGACTGGTAATTTTTGTACAAACTGCTAGACGATTAGAAGGTCAAGAGCTCCCGGGGGTTGAGACTATATAATTACTGAATGGGACTAGTAGACTCATATATTTCTTAAAAATATGTGTAGATGTCATCCACTGATAATAATGATGCTAAACTCGTTTACAGTCTTACAAAAGCTTTAGAATTAACAAAGAAAGCTTACCACTATTCAAAATAAATTTTTGGTACAATAATGATAATTAAAGAACACACCCGACGGCACAGTTCAAAACCACTTGGCCAGTATTGGTGAAGTCCACGCTAAGTTTACGCCATTTTTAATCACAGTTTTCGTTTTATACTAATCACATTTTCCGTCTTTTTTGATTTATTTGTTGAATCCTTTTTGTTTTGAGCTTCTGAATTTTATTCAGTTCCTTCCTGGTTTTCGAAGTGTTCAGATCTAAGAAAGGGCCAAAGGATTACTGACATAAGGTGAGATTATACAATAAATGGACTCTAATGGCGACTATACACTGATATTTTCCCCATTTCATGGCTAAAATTCTGAGCCAAGTGTTCTCAGAGGAACCGCCAAAAAAAAAAAAAAAAGTTTCTAGACTCTGGGTGCTGTACTGAAATACTCTGTGTGCTTAGACCTATTTTTTGTTCTGGATAACAACGAGCATGTCATCACAAAGGAAAATGGTTAGATTTTCAAAAAATCATTTGGTGACTGAAAACCCCAGCCTTAGGGTTTTTCAGGACCGTCATCGATGGCAATCATTAGGGTCTATAAGATGTTTTTGTTGTTGGGGTATGTTAATATCATAAATTTTACATACCATGCCATTCTTATGATTAAATCTATTCCGTATATTGTCCCAAATTTACGTGTTCGAATTTTTTTACGTCACGTTTTCGTAAATGTTAAAGTGTGAAAAATAGCTGTCACATAACTGGCCCTTACTTGAAGGACCGAATTCCGAATTATAGTCTTAGGAGTGTCCCCAAAACTGAACTTGGATGATAATAATGATGAAGAGAGGCATATTGCAATTCAGTTCCTTTTCAAATAATTCACCTTCATCACTTCCTCAGTGTCATTCTTTCTTCACTGTTCTTCCACCGTGTTTCTCAGTCACTCTTGGTGGATAGAATGGCACAATATCTAAACATAGTGGTCTTCATTGATGGTAAAGAGTGTTAAGGAAAAGTTAATGAAGAAAATAGGACGTTGCCGTCTGTGTAAAATAGCTTTCATTATTGAATGCCTGATTGTAAATCATCACCTTGTTTTATTTTAGGATGGCCAAATTTAATTAGACAGTTATAGGTCATAGTTTTCACGAATAACTTGTCCTTCCATGTCATAACTGATTACGAGTAGTGTCTTGAATCTGGCCTTAAAAATATTTTGAGTTTCTCATCTTATCATTTCTTGTGGTAACTTGTCGTAAATTCAAGATTCCGTTGAGGTGTTTTCCATTATCGTTTACAAATTCTTTTGCATATTTATGTGAGCGTACGACCGGGATACTATAACTGCCCCGTGATAGTGAACAAAATTGGTGACTGAAGAAAATGGAAGCTTCATCCCTTTCAGTGAGGAATCACGTTGATAATGGATAACGAATGAACACGAGTGCAATGGCAAATATAAGGCAACCTTTGAGATCAAAGGAGCTAAAAAGTCCCCAGAATTGAGCAGAATAATATCAAAATTGTAATTATCCATTTTCACCTTCCAGGTTTATTTATTTGTTTATTACAGTTTATAGTTTTCTAGAAGAAGCTTTGTTTTTATTGTAATATAACTGTTTTGAATCGATTCGTCTTTAATCTCCTTTTAAATGGCTCTGTGCTTTCAAACCTTTTTCCTCTCTGGTAGAGCTTAGTATAGGTCTGGGTACCTTGTGCTCAAAATTCATTTTTCCTTTATCTTGATTACGATTTATTGTCTCCATTAATCTATATTTATCCATCCTCTTTCGAGTAATTACACTGATATGACTTATGGTGCGAGGATGTCTCAAATATTTCATTCATATTTATCACTCTGGAATATGCCAGAGCACATCTAATCCTGATTCTTGCTTTAACCGGTAGCCAGTAAGCTAAAAATTAATTGGGATGTGCGCGAGGGTGTATTTCTTTTAGATATTAGTTTGATAGTATAGCCCCCAACCCAAACGAGCCCCTGGTAACCCCCCCTAAACCAACACGAGAAGTCTGGCACTGGGCAGGTGAGTAATATTTTCACAGTAAAGTCAGACTTTTTAGTTATGACCCATAAATGATCCATGAGCTTTTTGTTAACTCATTTCACACCTGTTACAAGTAGTAGCTTTGAATCATAAGTGTGAACACTGACTTTTCCAAAGATCCAAAGAACTGTATCTCGAACGTTTTGAGGCATCCACGTACTATGAATCATTAATATCATTGTCACAAAATAGGCTTAAAAAGATCGCTATTTCAGAAATGCATGGAGGGATTGATGGCATAAGAACATGAACCTCATAGTGTTCAGTGAATATAAATACCTTTGTGAATTTTTACCATACTGTAGAGGTGAAATGCGTGAATAAAATGGGTTTTCATAATGCTTTGGGAAGTGGTGGAAGTATCGACCATGAAGAAAGGGGGCAAATTAGGCAGGATGGTGTTGTGATGTATAGATTCTGCTGGGAAATTTGGAAACATGATGGTGTCTTTAGTTTTCTGAAGATAGAGGCTTCCCTGAAGAAAAAGAAATGCTGAATATACTACAGCCTCCGTCCTATTTACGGCTTAAATAACTCACGAACAATAAAATACTGTATAAATTTAAACTTTATATGACAAGTTGTTTATAACATTAAGATATTAGGAGAAAAACCAAATAATTTTACTGAAATCTCTATGGACTTAGACGTGCATGTACATCGTCGTAATGTGTAGCCTTTGTAACCAGTTAAATTTGTTAAAGAAACCAGATTAATTTGTATATCTGGCATAGGATATACATTATAAAGTACTTAAAAGGAAAATATGGATCATTGACATAGCCTTCTTGTCTTAGTGATCCCATACTAATGGCAAGATGAACGTTCAGTTTTTTGGCTACGTGTTAGTTTAAAGCCCTCAACTATCCATTAACATTGAAAATGACAATAACGAGAGTTATGCCTCAACTGTAACAATTTGGTTTCAATAGACTTAATCCGTACTCATGAAAATAGAATTAAACTGCCAGGTGTTCATTTTCTTCAAACTGAATGGCGATTTAAATATAGCAAAGTCCCCAAGAAATGTTTAGCTAAGTTTTCTTTCGTGATAAGTAAACATTAAAGAAAATGTAGTTTTCTATTTGTCTTCCTTGTTTCTGCACTGGGAAATCACAATGAGCGTAGTTTATTTATTTTCAATGTGGACACTGCTACCACGAATTTCAATAGTTAGTATGACAGCAGTACTAATATATATTGGATACTTATATTCGAGGGAATATGTAAGTTATAAAATTGGATTAAACATTTGTTCAAGGGTAGGCTACAACGAAGTCCAGTTACATGTCGTACTAGGATAGATTATATCTGATGAAGTAATCGTCTAGTTCTAAAATGTAGAAGACAAAAGTTGTTCAGAGTCGTAGATGTCTTACGTTTAGCAAGATACCATAATTTTCCCATGTTTGCCATTAACTTGAACGGCATTCTTATCCTGCGTCTTCTTATGCACGTTAGGTTAAGGAAGGTTAAGTTAACTGTGTACCTGTTAAAGTATGTCTTTGAGGACGATTGCTTGTTGACTGAAATGGAAGCCAAGGTCAATGCACGTGTTCGAACTGCCCAGATTAAGTTGCCTAAGCACAGTGGCAGATCAGAGTGTGTTCTTCCTTGTACTTGTAGTTGTAGATCGGCGGAAGCATACGTGTTGTTCAGAGAAGGGGACATTATCGTTACATGTAATACCTATCATTCTTAACGCTTATTTAGAAATGAAAAACAAATATCAATGATATCAGCGGTTTTTGTTCTGCTCCTAACGACACTTCGTCATCGGCCTACAAACATATCTTTCAGAGAAAATTTGTCATTCAAATGAAATTATCTATGAAAACAACGACAAGAATACAAGTTTATGCTGTGTCTGGAGATGTGGTTGATAACTGTGTTTGATTCGAGTAGCACTCTCTCCCATTCTCCCCCCCCCTTCTCCTCTCTCTCTCTCTCTCTCTCTCTCTCTCTCTCTCTCTCTCTCTTGCCGAAACAACTTGACATGGAAGAGTGGCTTTCATATTGCACTCTACTTTACAATTTACTTAAAAAATAGCATTTTCTACATAGATGAAGTGCATGATTTAACAATATTATTTCAAAAGAGGATTTTAATTCAATTTCAGGGATTTTTAACCTGGGGTCCATACATGGGTCTCAGAGGATCCGTGAAAATCTCATAAAAGCTGTAATTATAAATACAAAAATTAAGTTTAATGTCTCGTATTTTCCTTTCCTTTGCAGATGAGTTTTATTATCATCAAGTAACGCGGGACAAAACAGCTCTGAGAATGCATCCAAGCAAATGGCGATTCTGCAGGGTAAGGGACCAAGAATCGACTTATTTGGTGACATCTGTAACCTATTCGATACGCTCTGCAGGAAAGTTGGAGATGGTGCATCCTAGTAGTGGCATACTTGCGTATCCTTCATATTTCTCGTTCAATTTTCCTGTGATTTAGGTAAGGTACAGCCAATAATTATTCTTGATGTTGTTATATAACTTTGTGTTCTTATAAATGTGACAAAATGTAGATTTTTGCTTACCACCACCTTCCTTTACTGTTAAATTGAAATGTAACTTACTAGTTCACTTTGTTCAAGCATCCAATATCTTTATGTATAACTAAAATGAATTCTTGTTGCTTTCACGGAGAGATGTGGCTTCCAGCAACATAAAGTATTATGCAGAAAATTATAAACTTACCTCTCTCTCTCTCTCTCTCTCTCTCTCTCTCTCTCTCTCTCTCTCTCTCTGTTCTACACACACACATATTTGTATATATATATATATATATATATATATATATATATATAAATATATATATATATATATATATATATATATATATATATATATATATATATATATATATATATGGCTAGTTAGATCAATGGAATATGTTTATGCATTGTGTTAGAATTGTTGTGTTATTTATTTAAAATTTCAATTATAGATATGAGAGAGAGAGAGAGAGAGAGAGAGAGAGAGAGAGAGAGGAGAGGGTTCACTCTTACTGTCATTTATCATTATTACCCATAAGCTGCTTACCGCTTCCATATAAATCACATTTTTATTTATATTTTGACAGCCCAGGCACAAGGTGGAAATGTCAAAGAAAAGGAAATGCAACAGCGAATATAATATATCCTTTGGGTCACTTTCATCGGTGAGCAAGATGGGACCCAAAGGCCACACTGTGTTTTCTGTATGGCGAGGTCCTTGCCAGTGGTACCATGAAACCTGAAAGCTGAAGGAGCACCTGAAGTCTGTCCATCCTGACAATACGTCAGACAGCGCTGATCTTTCCTGTGCTGAGAAGGCTCGATGTGAGAAAGCTGGAACTTTGCCAGAACTGGATTTGCCATACCACAAAAGACATATCTTGACGCACCCGATAAGGTTCCTCTTGCATTGTTGAGCAGAAGTAGCCACCACATACGATTAGAGAAGTTTTGATTAAACAGTGTGTCCTGGAAATGGTCGAGTTTGTCTGTGGCTAGCGACGGGGCAAGAATCTTTTACGAGTTCGGCCTAATGAAAAGCCACTTTCAAGACCCGGTCCACTGCAAAGACGTCCCGAAAACGGCAATCATCACACTGTCTGTCACCAACACTATTACTTACAGTACATTTGGCCTCCGGAACTCAGGGTCCACATTCTAGAGGCGGATGGACAGCATTCTTGGAGGTCTTCCCTTTTGCCTTCTTCTACGTCGACGGCATTCAATTAAAAAATCAGGAGAGCCCAAAAATATATCAGAGCTGTACTGAGGCCTCCTTCATCGAGTTCCTGGGTTATCAAGGCTGAAAGTGGCGTCCATCCTCTAACCTCTAAAACATATCAGAGCTGTACTTTTCCTCTAATGTATCAGCTGTCAGAAAATGCCCGAATACAACCTCCATACAGGGACCACAAAAAATTAACCGATTTCTACCCAGCACCGCACAAAGCATGGCTCACCTTGACAACATCGTCAGTTTCCCAGCTCCCAGGGTAGACTTCCAGCAAACGCAAGCAATGTTGCCACAAGCGCTGTTATAGAACAGTCACCGTAACGACCCATCCCCAAGGCTTCAGGCAACTAACACCAGCTGAGGAGAAATGCAACACCTTCTCCTTACACCTAAGTTCCAGAGACTTCAGACACCTACTCGAAGGTACACCTTTCGCCATCCTGACAAATCAGCCACTCGTCCAACCCCGAACCAAAATGCAGGATGGGTACTCCGTCAGCCGAATTCTTGTGCACCATGCGACATATGCCTGCCAAGAAAACCCCGCAGCAGATGCACTATCCAGGATAGAAAACACCGGAGTCCAACTGGGGATGAAGTGCAACGAAGCTACCGGTGCCCAGCTAAAAGATACCCCCACCCGCCCCCAAAAAAAGATTATCGTACCTCTATTATGTTGCTACTTTTGTACAAATTTATATTTCATTACAACTTATTACCTTATCTGCATCCTGAAAAGTATTCACCTAGTACATATCAATTATGTTCTGTTGCATTTTGTGGTCTAGTACCGTATCAGCACCTTGCAACGTCATTATAAGGGCGTGGAACGATCGAAGATTCAACTGTAAAAAAATAGCTTTTTTGATATCGTTTTTTCAAGTATTACAGTCTTTGCAACCTAGTACCGTATCAGCAATACGATTGGCTTCAGCCGATTAAGGATGTGGAATACGGCTGTATTCAACATGTACATCGTACATGTAAAATACACGCAATAGTGTATGGACACCCATCACTCTGTACACGTCTCTCTTTTTTGCTCGTTTGGGGGGAAGCCCTGCAAGTGAAGAGGTTTGCTGCCGAACCCAAGTTTAACCACCACATGCATATACATCACTCGCATATCTGTCGCTAGATCTTGGTTGCATACTAGACTAACCAAAAGAACGCCATCATAGAAGAGACAGCTACGTTGAATACAACAATGGAAAGACTTCTGCTATTTATTGCAATTCCTTTGTATCGCAGATATTCCTGCCATTAGAATGAGTGTCATCAGGTTTTTTAATTCACTGTAAAATTTCCAGTTAAGAAATACAGATGAAAATAACATATATGGATTGATAATTTCATAAAAAAATGTAACTTACAAAAAAGCTCTTTTTTTTTTAATCCTGTAAAGTATGTGGGTCCTTATACATTGCAAGCTTCTATTAAAGCACATGAAATTCAGCACCACTTTTCAGTTTTTTGTTGTTTCCCCTCAGATGGCAATTTTTTTACGTGTACATCATGGACTCGGAAGAGAAACTGTTGTATACTGCAAAATTTTTGCAAAGAAACAATATTATTACGATGATTAAACTCAGAAAAGACATTTGTTATTTATTACAATTCCTTTGTATCAAGTATTTCCCCATGAGAATGAGCGTTACCAGGTTTTCAATTCATTGTAAAATCTCACCAAAGTACAAAGAACAAAAAAAAAAAATGTCCAGTAAATAAACCCCCAAAATCAAAAATAAAACCAAATTATGTTTTACAGCAGAGGATGCAAAAGCCATATGGCATACCGACTCATAATGACTTTAAGTAAATTGCAAATTGCTGCTAATAAGCCTCTATAGTCCACATGAATGAAAATAACCCCCCAAAATTAGAAAAAAGATAAAGAAAGGCCGAAAAAATGACGAGTTTCCTTTTTTCCAAATGTCAACAGCAACGCATAAATTAGAGGAACTCTCTGATATCGATATAATTAAAGAAATGCTGTTAGTTTAGGCTGGGAAATATATGAAGAGATTCTGCTATTTATTACTGCTTTTTGACTGGCTGCTAAACAATCGAAAAGAAAAAGAGGGAAGTTCCTATTGGCTGTCACAAAATAATAAAACAAATTTGTTTACAACATTGGTTCCCATGGAAACAAGTAAGGGACAACCAATAAGAACTCGAAAGCTTAGCAGCCAATCGAAAGGCAGCATGTATTTCCCGCCTAAACTAACGGTATATCGAGAGTTCCTCTGACTTATGCGGTGCTGTTTAGAAAAAAATGAAACTCATGAATTTTCAGCCCTTTTTTTTATAATTTTTATTTTCCCTATTTTTGAGTTTTATGTCAATTAATTGGACTCTAGAAACTTACTGAAACTAATTTGCAATATAATTAAAGAAATTAAGGAGTCTATAAGCCAATGTGCTGTAGAGCACATTAGTTGGTTTTATATTTTAAGTAAATGTTGAAGACCACTGTCACATAAAAGTCAGGTAAATTAATTACAAGAATGAACAAACATCTGCTATTTACTACAATTCCTTTATATCAAGTATTTCTCCATGAGAATGAGCGTTATCAGCTTTTTAATTCATTGTAACATTCTCACCAAAGTATACAGTAAAAAAAGAATGGAAATTCCCTCGAGTTGCAACCAATGTCCAAAACCAAAATAATAAAAAAAAAAATATGTTTTACAGCAAAGGATGCAAAATCCATATGGCATACTGACTCATAATGTCTTAAAGTAAATAAACCCCAAAAAATTGAAAAAAATTAAAAATATAAAAAAAGGCCGAAAATTCACGAGTTTCATTTTTTTCCAAACAGCAACGCATAAGTCAGAGGAACTCTCGATATACTGCTAGTTTAGGCGGGAAATATATGCTGCGTTTTGATTGGCTGCTAAACAGTCGAATTCCTATTGGCTCTGAAACTTATTGCCTGACCCCTGTATACGTTAAAAAAAAAAAGCAACCAGTGTCCAAAAAAAAATCACTGAGTTGTTTACAAGCAATGGTTCCCATGGAAACAAGCAAGGGACAACCAATAAGAACTCAAAAGCTTTGCAATATAATCGAAGAAATTAAGGCAGCATATATTTCCTGCCAACGCTAACGTTTTATATCGAGAGTTCCTCTAACTTATGCGGTGCTGTTTGGAAAAAATTGAAATTCATGAATTTTCAGCCCTTTTTTTTATATATTTTTATTTTCCCTATTTTTGAGGTTCATGTCAACTAATTGGACTCTAGAAGCTTACTGATAGTAATTTGCAATATAATTAAAGAAATTAAGGAGTCTATAAGCCATATGGTTATTACATCCTCTGCTGTAAAGCACATTAGTTGGTTTTATATTTTAAGTAAATGCTGAAGAACACTATCACATAAAAGTCAGGTAAATTAATTACAAGAATGAAGAGACTTCTGCTATTTATTACAATTCCTTTGTATCAAGTATTTATCCATGAGAATGAGTGTTATCAGGTTTTTAATTCATTGTAACATTCTCACCAAAGTATACAGTTAAAAAAAAAAAAAGAGGGAAGTTCCCTCGAGTTGCAACCAGTGTCCAAAATCAAAATAATAAAACAAATTATGTTTTACAGTAGAGGTTGCAAAATCCACATGGCATACCGACTCATAAGGTCTTTAAGCAAATAAACCCCAAACTAACGGTAAATGGGAAAAAACTCAAAATAATTTTATTTTCAAAAAAATTGGTCTGAAACTAATTGACGAAAGTTTCCTTTTTCCAAACAGTCAACGTCAGGTAAATTAATTACAAGAATGAACAAACAGGAACTCTCGTTGTAACATACTGTTATATAAAAAAAATTTAGATTGAAATCCAAAAAAAAAAATATGGCAAAGGATGAAATATATACTGCTTTTTGATTGGCTGCTAAACAATCGAATTCCTATTGGCTGTCACTTAGTTGTTTACAAGCATTGGTTCCCATGGAAACAAGCAAGGGACAACCAATAAGAACTCAAAAGCTTGGCAGCCAATCGAAAGGCAGCATATTTTCCCGCCAAAACTAACGGTATATCGAGAGTTCCTCCAACTTATGCGTTGCTGTGTGGAAAAAATGAAACTCGTGACTTTTCGGCTCTTTTTTTATATTTTTCTTTTTTCCTAATTTATGGACTTCAGAGGCTTATTGGTTATATAATTAAAGATATTGCATCAGAAAAATAAACCTTTGCTTTTGGAATGAAGGTTTTCAGTCTCTTACTAAAAATTTGAATAAGGTTTTTGATTTTTTTGAATTAACAAAAACAAAAAGCCTGCATGCCAATTATTTTGATTTATTTCTTAATTTTCAAGACATGCCAAATGACGACATCAAACCAATTGCAAATTAAATATATTAATTGCCAAAGACGCAAACCATTTATTTTTTGTGAAGTTCACATAATGGATGAAATGGATTTTCACCTTTTTTATAATTTTTATTTTCCTATACTCTGCGCCTTATTGCAGTTCAAATAAGACTTTAAGGCATAAGCAGTGAACAACCACGCAATAACGTGGCATGCTGCAAAAATTATTGCAATTGTAGTTTTTCAGGTATAGAATCTTTGGGATGGGACTCTCAGTCAAAACGATCATCAAAAAAAAAAAAAATTATTTCAGTAAAAAAAGAAAGAGGTAAAAATTCAACAGTTTGACTTTCTTCCAAACAGCAATATATAAAGTGGAGAAGAACCCACGATTTACTAAGTATCAGTTTGTCGATGGAAATTGCCCCATCTCTAATTATTGCAAGGGAAAATATTTTAGGTTTAAATTAAAATGCAGAATAAATTTCTCTCATGATCATAAATGAATCATTCATATATTTTTATTTCATTTCTAAAAGTATTAAGAGATGAACAGACACTTTGTGATTACCATCATTAAATCATTTCTCTAAAAGGTTATTTTTAATGTTTTGGCGTTACTGCTAAAGCCGTCTGCTTTTCATAAACATTACCTCAGGTTATGGAAACAATGGCGTTTCTCTTGTAAATGAATTTTTTTTTTAACTTAGTATTTCTACTGTCATTTTGTTGCAAGCAATGTTATAGTTGGCTGAATTTCATGTTGCAATCGTGGTAAACACGTCAGGTCATCGGCTGCTTCGTATTATTTATTATTGTTTTGATTGGTAATTCAAAGAATTAGTGGCATTTTACTGTGCGAAAGAGTTGTCAAATGTCACTGTCAAGCAACTTTCTTCTGCAATGATTTAAATAATTAATCCTCTCATGATCATAAATGAATCATTCATTTCTAACATTAAGAGACGAAGAGACATGTGATTGCCATCATTAAAAGGTTATTTTTAATGTTTAATCCTGCTTTCCATAAACATTACCTCAGTTTGTGGAAACAATGGCCCAAATTCAAACGAAGTCTGTCGAAATTTCTTGTAATTAAAATGGTGTTAGGGGAGTTTACAGCAAACACATCATTGTTCCAATAGCAGTATCACCAAAAAAAAATCAAATAGTTTTTTGTTTCCGTCTTCTGCACAGACATTATGCTGCTATGCCTATGAGACAACCGATCAGAATTCCAGTTAGAGTCACTGTTAGCATCCAATCAAAACCCAGTGAGTATTTCCCGATTAAACTAACGGTACTTCAAGAATTATTCTTACTTATTCGGTGCTGTTTCGTAAGGAAGCATATATTTTGCGTATGTTTTGCGCCTTCTCAAGACGTTTATTGCTAACTAAGAAAATCAAGAAGCTTTAAGCCACTTGGTTTTCTCATATTCTGATGATCCACACTGCAATTTCATCTTGTTCAAGACAAACAAAAAATCTTAAAACATTGAAATGCCAATGTTGGGACACGTTTAGGAAGGTATTGAAATCCCAGGATAATTCTCAGTGTTTTTTCAAGAACTGAATCTTACATGACTTCTCCACGTTTTCACATCTTAAAAGGGAATAATGTTATACCCATGATATTATGCTAATAAAAAACACAGTATTCATGGCACAAAGGATTAATAACAAAAAATAAACCTTTAACATACGATCTTGCACACGAAAATAAATCATTTTCATTGCACCTCTGTTTTCTTATCATATAACAAAACTTCATTCTATTACGCAACGTCTAGAGCTTCAGGAAGAAAAGCCTTACTCAAAGTTCACAAACTAACGGCAAATTCATCTCAAACAGTTCTGCAAGCCTTTCAACAAAGTCACGCGATAAGAACCTTGTCGAATAAGCATATGTCAGATTCAACTGGTTCCTGAATGTATGGACACAGATACACATGAAAGAGCTCCCATTCCTAAGAGAGGAGAATCTTGTGAGTTTCTTCAGAGCCATGTGCTGGCCCTCTTCGAATAACGCCCCAGACAAATTCCCCATATTCGATATGGTGTAGTAGTAATTTGGCTCCCCGTCCGTCTTCATCATTTCTCTGAAATTCTGGTCGGTGTTTTCATTCGTCATCCGGTACGCTGACACCGTTAACACCTTTCGTGATGATAAATCCGCGTGAAACCTTGTATTGAACTCCTTGGCAGTCTTCCAGAACACGGGAACCAAGTCTTTTGGCACCCAGAACGCAGATCTGTATCCAAACAGCGGTCCATGAATACCGAGAGCTCTCGCTGACTTCTCCGAGTTGTAGTATCTCCTGATATTGATGTCGTGTCCAGCTCTCAGATTATATTCATCCTGATTGATGCCATGTTCTTGTAGCAGCTTGACGAAACTAAGGTTGATAAGAGTCGCAAGGGCAGAGTGAAGGCTTACTCCCTTCGACTTCGCCTTCCTGTAGAATCTATCTGATATCTCAGAGTTAAAAATGGCTGTGACACTTTTAGTCACGACAGGCACGTCTGATGGGACCTTACAAATATGTCGGATCAACGGACGAACTTTTGCGCCCTCGTCGAGTTCTCTCTTTATTTCCATGCCCAGTTCAGGGTTCTCATTTAATCTGGCAATTTCTTCATCATACAACTTCATTGCTTCTGCATCCCCGGTGATGTCACCCAATTGCTCTTCATCGTCGATTGTCAAACCACCCTTAAGGTCGTTCATAATGTTACAGAGTAAATTGCATATTTTCACGTTGGTAGTTCCGTCAGATATGGAGTGATGTATGCCAAATATCAGAGCATAATTATGAAGAAACTCCTTATTGATGTCCTCGAGAGACGGGGATTTTCTTCCCAGAGGCAGGACTCTGACACACCACAGAGGACCCTCCTCCGAATTGTAAGTGTGAAGAGTCATCTTGTCCTGCTCCTCCTTCAATATCCCATCCTTGGCGACCTGCGGAAAGGAGATAAATACTAATTATTGCCACCGAAAATTCTTCCTCACTTTACCTACTTTACTAAGCCGATAGATTTCCATATCTTATATGAAATTTAATATTTAAATATATGATCAACAAGAGCAATAAAGTACCTAATTACTAATAGAAAGTTATCAGAAACACTGGCTAATTCTTAAAGCTTTGCACATAAAAATTTGGTTTTTGTTTTAACGAGTTTTCAGAGCGTACAACAATGACGCCTTGCCAGCATGCATTATATTCGAGTAGAAGACCAAAGGTTAAAATGTTAGCTCACTGTTGTAAAGTGGTAATTATAGATAAAGGAACCAAAAATGAAAGAACAAAAGACCAGCCATAAGGGTATAGAATAATATAAAATCAGAAAAAACTATTCAATGCCCACTTTCTGAAAAGGAAATTTATCGCTACAAAAACTTTGGTTTTGTTCGGTGAGTCAAAAAGCTCGTCTTTCCTTATTTCCTCTGCCATTCTTCAGGAATCTGTTTTATCAAGTAGTTACTTATCCTTTTTTTTTTTTTTTTACTTTTTTTAGAAAATTATTATCTTTTAATACTTCTAAGGTGACCATGGAATAAATGTTTCCCAGGGGCCTACTCTATAAAATTAGTACTCTGCCTCCCTAGTTCTACATTTCTAAGCGCACCTTGCCGCAGACAAGTCTATTTTTCTCTTTCTAGCAAGACGGACTTAACTGTTTCTCCCGCCGGTAAAGCGTTTGTGTCAAAAGTAAATATCTTTAAATTATCTTCCAGAAAATTCAGTTCGAAGTGCGCAAAAATGCTCTTCGAGTGAACAGACCCAAGAAATCATGAAATTTTAAGGTATGAAAATGAATATACATACGGATACAGAGTATGATCACAAAATAAAAATAAAACAAAAAGGAAGTGAGCTCATGGACTTTCGTCCAAGTATCAAATCCTGTCACTGCCAAAGTCACTGAAATAAGAAGGGAAAACAATTTTTCTTTAAGCAAAATGGGTTTAGAATCTATAAAAAAGAAAACGTGAAATATACAAATAAAAATTTCAATTAATCTGCAACGACTTGAAACCCATCGATATACACAGAGAGAGAGAGAGTAAATTGTAGTCCCGTAGAAAACGAAAAAGCAAACAATTAAACAGTGATAGGATCAATGTTCTTAAAAAAAATCGGATTTCCTTTAACCGAGACTTCGATAAACCACCTTTTAAGACATAAGTATAAAAGACAATTGATAATTTATTATCAAGATTCATCGTTCACACTCAAAATCATAAATTTGTACTCGCAGCTTTTGTACTGTTGTCAAAACGAAAAATCAAAGCAAAAGACATCATTCAAAGCATTTAAAAGTTTTGTACTCGGCATTGTCATCACGAAATCAAAGCATTTAAAAGTTTTGTACTCGGCATTGTCATCACGAAATCAAAGCATTTAAAAGTTTTGTACTCGGCATTGTCATCACGAAATCAAAGCATTTAAAAGTTTTGTACTCGGCATTGTCATCACGAAATCAAAAAAAAACTCGGCATTGTCATCACGAAATCAAAGCATTTAACTCGGCAGACTCAAAGCTTTTAAAAGTTTTGTACTCGATTGTCAAATCACCATCTAAAAGTTTTGTACTCGGCATTGTCATCATCAAAGCATTTAAAAGTTTTGTATCCATTTCATCACGAAATCAAAGCAAACATTGTCAATAAATCAAAGACGTTTTGTACTCTTGATAAAATCAGCATTTTGTACTCGACATTGTCATCATTCATCTAAAAGTTTTGTACTGGCATTGTCATCACGGCTTTTAAAAGTTTTGTATTGACATTGTCATCAATTTCAAAGAAAAAGTTTTGTACATCGTTGTCATCATGAAAAAAGCATAAAAGTTTTGTACTCGACATTGTCATCACGAAATCAAAGCATCTAAAAGTTTTGTACTCGGCATTGTCATCACGAAATCAAAGCATTTAAAAAAGTTTTGTAGTTTGAAGGAAAAAGTTTTGAGCATTGTGAAATCAATTAACTGATTGAACTCGAAGCGTTTAAAAGTTTTGTGCTCGGCATTGTCATCACGAAATCGAAGAGTTTAAAAGTTTTGTATGCATTTCACACAAATCAAAGCGTTTAAAAGTTTTGGAAAACAAAATCACGTTTAAAAGTTTTGATCGAAATCAAGATTTAAAATTTTGTGCTCGGCATTGTCATCACGAAATCAAAGCATTTAAAACATTGTCAATCACAAAAGTTTTGTACTCGACATTGTCATCACGAAATCAAAGATTTAAAGGTTTTGTACTCGGCATTGTCATAAAATTAAAAATGAATGTCAACGAAATCAAAGCATCTAAAAAGTTTTGTAGTCATCATGAAATCAATGTTTTGAATTGTCAAGAAATCAAAGCATCTAAAGTTTTGTACTCGGCATTGTCATCACAAATCAAAGTCTAAAAGTTTTGTACTCGGCATTGTCATCACGAAATCAAAGAAAAAGTAACATTGTCATGAAATCAAAGCATCTAAAAGTTTTGTACTCGGCATTGTCATCCCAAAGCTTTTAAAAGTTTTGCCAATTGAATCAAAGCATCTAAAAGTTTTGTAATTGTCACAAAAAGCATTTAAAAGTTTTTTTTTACAAAGAAACATTTACAATCAAAGTTTTAAAAGTTTTGTACTGAGAACCCGTCTTTTAAAGTTTTGTACTTGAAAAAACCAAAGTTTTAAAGTTTTGTACTCGCATCAGAAATCAAAGCTTTAAAATTTTTGTACTCATTGTCATCATAAATCAAAGCTTTTAAAAGTTTTGGGCGTCATCATGAAATCAAAGCGTTTGAAAGTGGGCCTTGGAAATCAAAAAAAAAAAAAAAATCAAAGCTTTTAAAATTGTCATCACGAAACCAAAGCTTTTAAAAGTTTTGTACTGATCGTCACAGTCAAAGCTTTTAAAATTTTTGGTAGCATTGTCATTATCAAAGCTTTTAAAAGTTTTGATGTATCGGCTGTTTTGTACTCGGCATTGTCATCATGAAATCAAAGCATTTAAAAGTTTTGTACTCGGCATTGTCATCACGAAATCAAAGCGAAAAAGTTTTGCATTCATCACGAAATCCATTTAAAAGTTTTGTACAATCGTCATGACGAAATCAAAGCATTTAAAAGTTTTGTACTCGGCATTGTCATCACGAAATCAAAGCGTTTAAAAGTTTTGTACACAAATCAAAGCATTTAAAAGTTTTGTACTGGAACATTTAAAAGTTTTGTACTCGGCATTGAAATCACAAAGATTTAAAAGTTTTGTACATTGTCATTAAATCAAAGCATTTAAAAGTTTTGTAGTGTCAAAAAAATCTTAAAGTTTTGTACTCGGCATTGTCATCACGAAATCAAAGCATTTAAAAGTTTTGTACATCGAAAGATAAAGCGTTTAAAAGTTTTGTATATTGTCATCAAATACTTTTAAAAGTTTTGTACACATCACGAAATCAAAGCTTTTAAAAGTTTTGTAAATTGTCATCAGGAATTCAAAGTTTAAAAGTTTTGTATTGTCATAACAAAATCAAAGTTTTAAAAGTTTTGTAAATTGTCAAGACAAAGCTTTTAAAAGTTTTGTGCTCGGCATTGTCATCAGAATTCAAACACTGGCATTGTCATAACAAAATCAAAGTTTTTAAAAGTTTTGTACTCGATTGTCATCACGAAATCAAAGCTTTTAAAAGTTTTGTGCTTTGTCATCAGCAGAAAAGTTTTGTACTTGTCATCACGAAATCAAAGAAATTTTGTATAAAATAAAAGTTTTGTACAAAGAAAGCTTTAAAAGTTTTGTAAATGATCAGATGTTTTGGGATTGTCATAGGAAAAAATTTTGTACTCAGCTTGTCATCACGAAATCAAAGCAAAAAGTTTTGTACATTGTCATCACTGAAAGCTTTTAGTTTGAAGGAATGAGTACTTTGATCAATTAACTGGTGAGCTATGGGCAAGTTAGGCTATGCAGTTACACACTGGAATAAAACATACTGATCAACAGGAGGAATTCTTATTGAGAACACTTAAAACAAATCCAGAAATTTTCCATACAAATTAAAAATGAACGAAGCTAAAGTTTAAGTCCGCAATGAAATCAAGAATTCTGCTCCAAAGAATAGTTCTTCAAAGAATAACGTTATGCTTTAGATCCCCAGGTTGCCAAGAATTCACAGAATATAAACCTTTTTTTTTTACTGAAACGTTTACATAAAGTTTCTTACCGAGAACCCGTCTGTCAGAAAATGTCTTCACAGTTACTTCTCAAATAACCTCGATAGGGCGTAAGTCAAGTGGTGGATCTTGATACAGTGAAACTTAGCTGATTATATTTGATGTAGGCTGTTAGGCTACGTGCAAAGTAATTTACCTGCAGATCAACGATGCATTTCTCCATTTCAAGCAGCCATAGTTCCGAGTCCCTCTCCCGGAGGCACACTCTCAGGACTGGAACTTTCCTGTGAAATCACAAGAAAATTCATCATTAAATGCAAATTTTAGTGCAAAAACTATTTCAGCTATCAAGTTACGAAAGATAAAATACCAAATGCACACACACAAATGTATATATATATAACATAAATAAAGACAAAATCTGGAGTGCTGCGAGGTCTTTCGACTGTCGTCCTTTACTTAGCAGACTGAAGAAATATAAAAGTAAGTTTACAAAGAAAGCTCATGTAAATGATAGATGGGGATTGCATAGGAAAAAATATGTACCTGGAATCCAACACAACTGAAGTATTAGCACAACTGCCAAAACAGGGTTGAATTTTTAAGAGGTTTTACAAAGGATTAAGATCAACCGTCAGAAGCAAGGCCGGGACAATTAAAAGATTATTATACAAGGAGGTGGATTTTGTCTTTATTTATATATTCATCATCTTCCATATTTTCGTGATTCAGTTATATACATAATGCATACATACACTTACACACACACACAAATATATATATATATATATATATATATATATATATATATATATATATATATATATATATATATGATGATTATTATCACTTTTGTACGTGATTCATTTATCACACATTACATAATGTGTGATATATATATATATATATATATATATATATATATATATATATATATATATATATATATATATATATATATATATATATATATATATATATACACATATATATACTGTATACATATAATATATATATATATATATATATATATATATATATATATATATTATGGTTGGACACAGGTTGGTTACTTTAATGCAATATGGATTAGGATAAGCCTTGAACAACAGTCACCGTGAACATCCGTAAACACCATAATACACATGAACTGACAGAATCACATATAAGATTAATGGTATGCCGCCAATTGAAAGTTCTGATCAATACAACATTCTACTTTACTGCACACAGATTATGGCATTGCAAATAACAAAGTACTGATTCAACTCTCAATACAGAAAATCAATGATAAAATTTATCAGCACGACAAAATACTGAGTCAGCTTTCAAGGAGAAAATTAATGATAAAATTTATCAGCACAACGGTTAGCCAGGGGCTCTTGGACTACAAATTTTGGTTCCTTAGGAATTCAGCTACATTTACATATTGCTTGCAACACTGCAATGTGCCTACTGCAGTAGGACAGAATTCTCCAGGATGTCCAGGAAGCAAGGTTCATTTGGAGGATAAGACTAAGCCTAGTTTTGTCCCTTAGTATAGGGTTCCTTTTAAGGTTAGGGAACAGGTAGAGCAAGAGGTCAGTAAGTGGAAAGGGAAAGGTGTAATTAGTCCCAGTTCCTCATCTTTTGATTTCCCATTGTTAGCATTGCGGGTCTAGAGTTAGAGGGTACTTTGTTAGTTGGGAAAATTAAATGTAAGCTGAGGAGTAGTGAGGATAAAGGAGATACAACGTAGATAGTTGTCCCAAACAGCCTACTACATTCAGGTTTTGGATACTGTTCATTGTAGGTTGGTAGTCCACATTTGGGTATGGAGAAGACTTATCAAGATATATGATGGAAGTTTTTTTGGAAGAACATGCACGCATCAGTGGAGGATTTTGTGAGGGGATGTTCAGTTTGCAATGCATGCAAGCCAGCGAGAGTTACTTCGTGTAAATTGGGTTCGTTTCCCATCCCCAGTAGACCTTTCCAATGCGTCCATATGGATGTTCCGTCCAATTTCTGTGAGTCTAGTTATGGCCACAGACATTTGTTGGTTATTGTGGATGAATTAACTAGGTTTGTAGTGATTTTCCCTTTGAAGCATAAGACAGCGGAGGAGGTAGCGGTTGCATTTTCTAATGGGTATATTTGTCGTTATGGGGTTCCTGAGATATTTATTACAGATAATGGGAGAGAATTTGTGAATAAGACGTTAGAGTGTCTTGCGGAGGCTATGGGAATTCGGAAAGTAACTATTATTCTGTATAGACCAGAAGTCAATGGGTTATGTGAACGGGCCAACAGGAAGGTACTTGAGGCTCTCAAAATCACTGTAGGGGGTAATGAAGTGAATTGGGATCGGTATACCGCACAGGTCCGGCATAGCATTAATACTATGGTTAGCGATACTATTGCTATGTCTCTCGTTGACGCGGTGTTGGGTTGTCCAGCGCAAGGCGCGTTCGATTTGTTAACTATTCCGTCTCGTTGTGATGATACGGTTAGATCGTTGGTCTACACTGCTAAGGAGAGATATGCACGCCTCGCTAGGAATCTTGAGTCAGGAGCCTTGAGTTGGAGACGCAGGAAATGGTTGACAGGAGCAATTCTAAGTCTCACAGTGTTAAAGTTGCTGTATGTGACAGGGTTTTTGTGAAAATAAATGTCAGGAATCAGTTGAATTATAAGTTAGGGCCTAAGTTTGAGGGTCCATTTCAGGTTGTGGAAATAAAGAAAGGGAATAGGTTTGTTGTTGGAGACGAAAAAACGGGATTGTCCAGGTTGACACATATATCTAAGATCAAGAGGACAGTTTCAAGGGGAATTTATGTGTTAATTTTTTTTCTCTTCCTTTTCTTATGTACTTTAATTCTCTTTATAATATGGAAATTTACTGTACCTTGGGAATAACTTACAAGAAAAAGGTTATTACATTTCAGAAGTCCATACCAGTCTGTAATGACTATGTTTCTGTACACCTGAAGAAACATAAGATAATGGGATCTATATTTTCAGAAAACTATTCTATTACCTTTGGAGTTAATATAACAAACTTGATCAGAGACGTACAAAATACAAACATATATGTACACATTACTGGTTAAAAGTGCTTTTCATACTCCTTCCTCCTTACCTATACAGGTGTGTCAAAGCTTTTCTGAAGAAAGCTTCATCCAAGGGCTCCGCAGAGGCAAGGTCGAGGGTATAGTGGGTCAAATACACCTTCATCTGATGCCCAATTTCAAACAAGCGTTCCAAGTCGGTCGCTTTGCGCAGCCATCTTGAGCCGTCGTCAGCCATGATGGTGCAAGTCCTCCTAGGTAGGAAAAGGGCAAAAGAACACAAGATTAGTTTCCCGTGCTTTTTACGGATTGCTCGTAACATGCAAGAGCTCGTGCTGGCATAAGGCCGGCTTAAATCAACATAACTGTTGAATTTATTACCGTCATAAAATCATAGATTGGAGTGTTTAAGTAAAGTCGTCGTTATCCTTCAAAGTTACTGTATATATCCACTTTCATAACCAACACTCTTGGAAAATTTAAGAAAAGTTTAAGAAAAAATATTTGAATAAGCATACTCTGTAATCATTAGTTTAAGTTAAAGCTGAATTAGCATCTTTGTACACTGTAATTAGTTGTAATGTTCATGGTTGCCCATGTCTATTACTACTGCGCAGACTACTTGAATATCTAAGAAAAATATCTGTGCAAGCAGTATCTCGTTTCAAGCTCGAGAAAATTATAAACTGGTCATCAATTTTTAAAGAGTAATTCACTGAAACCTTCATGGTTGACCTTTATTTATAACAATATAGTAAATGTAATAAATGTTACTGATATTTTACTGAAAATTTCATTTAAGACGTTAGGAAAATGAATTAAAAAAAGTCAAGCAAAGACTGGATTCAAGCATTTAAGGCTAGAAAGTCAAACATTGGGTAACTTCAGCCAGTCAGTGCTAAAAAAAAAAAAAAAAAAAGTGGAAAGTGAGTTGGATTGGTTGGATAGTAAGATAAGACGGATCCTGAAAATAAATGAGGTCTTGCACTAAGCAGTACTAATTTGAGAGGTTGGCCAGCAAGACTGAAGAATGAAAGTAGGAATTAATATAGAATAAACGACTAAATTATGGGTGCAGCTAGGTGCCGAAGGACGCTGCAGACTCTACAGTAATGCTAACAGTGTACCACATGAGGTCCACTGATAGCACTATCTCCATACGAGGTTAAGCACAGATGATTTACTAAGAGAGCACACAATCCATTTAAGGCTGCATGAAAGCTACAATTATTATAAAGGTGAGAGAGAGAGAGAGAGAGAGAGAGAGAGAGAGAGAGAGAGAGAGAGAGAGAGAGAGAGAGAGAATGTCTTTTCAATTAAATTTTGATCTCGCTTTGGCATGAAAACTGTTAATTCTATAAATGAATATAACAGCTTTTTTATCTCAAGTAGAAATTGGTGTATATATGACTAAACTTTTCCAATTCTCCACAGGGAGCGCAAAAGAGTGTTTCACTGACAATAAGAAACGAGAACGTCGGTATGACAAAGCCTTAACCTTTATTTCACAATTTTTATTTTTTTAAATCTAATACCAGCTGATGATACTGGACATTTTTGCTTTGTTCTTAAGTCTCTGTGATACTCTTAATAGAAGCATACTCAACTCTCGCAAATTTATCTTTAATGAGAGTATCAGCCGTCTTTATGTTGAAAAGTTCCTGCCTATTGGTGCGTAACACAGAGTTCATGTGATTGGTGCTGATATCAAAGTAAAAATTTACCCCATTTTGTTTACATAAAGGATTGCATAATTTACTAAAGTAAATCAGTTTCTGATTTAAATGGGTTTTGATTTAACTGGGTTTCAAGTGTAGATGTTGATTTTACATGCGCAAAGCAAATTTTGGATTTTGTTATTAACCTCTTGAAAGAATTTTTAATTAAAACTGAGAAGTCAAAACATAACTGTTCAAAATTCAGATATCTCTGAAGTAAAGTTAGTGTGTGTGTATGTGTGTGTATGTGTGTATGTATGTATATATACATATATATATATGCATATACATATATATATGTATATATATATATATATATATATATATATATATATATATATATATATATATATATATATATGTATATATATATATATATATATATATATATATATATATATATATATATATATGTGGTTTAAGGGTATCGAAATTCAACATCTATGGAAAGACTTCTGCCTCTGATATTTTCAAGTATACAAGAATGAGTTCTTATTTTGCTGATGAATCTCGTTGGTTATCTTTGAACCTTGGTTACTGTTGGGTATTTTCACAGTTAGTCCTCACCACCTGTTGCATAAGGAGAATATTCTGACTTAGGAAGAACGCTTAGGCCAGTTAAGGTGAAATTAAACTTAAGTGGGTTACAAGGAAGCCAAACACATTCTTGGGCTTCGTAGACGCTGTTTTGTCTTTCTTTTGTAGTCACTTATGATTCTGAGAGGCAAAAATTGTCATAATTTTAAAATTAGGCTTAGTGTTATCAATCTTTAAGGCCAAACGTCGAAATATTTGGTATATATATTATTTTAACGATTACACAAAACGCGTCACCCTTGACTGAAGAATGCAAGACAAATATAGACACACCCACACACATCATATATATATATATATATATATATATATATATATATATATATATATATATATATATATATATATATATATATATATAATATATAGTATATAAATTTTTACTTTAATACCACATCCACTCTCATGAACGGCGTGTTTCGTAACAGCTTCATGGTAATGAATGTCAAAACATAAACAAAAGATAGCAAATATCTCGGTAACAGTAAATTTGTATTAGATTTTAGTAAGATTTTCTTATCAAGTATATCAAGAACGACTGAAGCGCCCAGCATAAAAACTCCATTATCAAGTAATGGTATTGGAGTACAGTAATATCGTTCATGTATATATATATATATATATATATATATATATATATATATATATATATATATATATATATATATATATATATATGTGTGTGTGTGTGTGTGTGTGTGTGTGTGTGTGTTTGTATGTGTTGAAAGAACTTCAGTACATTACCTTCATGCAGATAAAATGCAGGAATCTAAGTTAGTTTACCTTAGTCACTGCTTTTCCTATTCATACCCATTTTCTTTGATAAAGTAACCTACTTGCCCTGAAAGAAAATACTTCATAGGTATTCTAATTCTTATGATCTTAAACGGTAAAAATTCACTATTTATTGAAAATACCAGCACTTCGAATACCCATTTGTACACATAACGCTAATTATGAGCAATGTTCGCAAGAGCCACTGAAAAACGTCTAGTCATGATGATTGCAAGTTTGTTTACCCTGAGCAAGCGCTCAGTCCAACCATTTACAAGCAATTTTCGCGAATTTCAATCTTCCCGAGGATCACAGCGGTATGATTTAGGCCTTACCTCTACTTGCACTGAAGTAAGAGTGACGAATAAATTATAAGATTGAGAGATAAGCAAGACAATCCACAATACACTATGATAACGACATAACGCTGTACGTGTCTTCGTGTGAGCCTCTTATCTCAATCTGTAGTACGATAGAGACATTCTTCTTAGTGCGGCTCTCCCATAACGAGGTAATGCATATGTTCAATTGTTCGCCTCGGTTTCGTGTGAACTTTGAAGCTTTGATACTCATTTGATTGTTGGAATAATTGTATTGAATGCTATATGTATTGGTTAATATACCAGTAGTGTAATTACTGTATCAGTAGTAGAAGCAGTAATGGCAATATCACTCCTTCTCTCTCTCTCTCTCTCTGAAGAAAGTTCAGTAATACTGAAAGGTACTAATAATTCGGAAATAATTTAGATGCGTCAGCGTGAAATGTTATGCAATGCATAACAAAGCATGGTGCAAAGCAAGTAAGCAACAAACCAAATTACAATTTTTATTATCTATTTTTTTCTTTTGCAATGCAGTCAAAGAAGTCTCCAAACATTGTTCAAAACAGATTGACAGAATATTAGATCACTATAACGGTATGAAACGTCAGATGGTTGGACACTGACATTCTTAAAGACAGTGGAACAATAAATGCATTAAACAACGACCATCATTGCGAGGACAATTGTACGAAACTGAATCTCGTAATGAAATGTGAATCTAGATCTTTAAACTGTATAGCGCATACTGTAATGCATAATCATATAAGCTATGAATATGCAGTAGATTATCTATTCACAACAACTGTACATGATGGACGGATATTAGCAATAAAAAAAAAAAACTGTTATCATTAATATAACAGGCTCATGAACTCTAATGTCAGTACCATGAAACAGTTTGACAGACACACACACACACACACACACATATATATATATATATATATATATATATATATATATATATATATATATATATATATATATATATGTATACATACACATATACATACTCGTATATAAAGACCAAACAACAACTGATTCACAAATAAATAGGAACGAAATCACTTCAAAGACAATCAAATACTATTATCTAATTAAATGACAATTTTATCTAATACATTACATTACACTCATATAGTGACACCATGTAGTGAATTTATTGGTAACAAACTATAGAAAATTTGAAAAATGGGTAGGGACTTGACTTATCCAGCTCATATTTTGGGTACGTGCAATAAAGCTGTGATTACATTTTTAATAAAAGTGACAGGAAGCCAGGATTATCTAAGATAACTCTGCGACTATTTTACTTTACTGGCTTTGAGCCCATTAAATCAATGTTGAAAATATCCAGCTTTTTATTAAGCGCCTTGTATGGATTGTAATCCCTTTTATTTGAGTCAGACACCTAATGAATTAAATGTCATAATAAATGTAGTTAGGATTGGGCGAAAGAGTACTCTTTTTGTGAACATAAGTATAAAACACACTAAATTGATTGATCCCATTGTAGTATAATAATAAAATGTAAAAATATTGTTTCCAGGATACTCTTAGTATGAGCATGAATACACCAATCAAAGAAAAATATATAAATGTAAACCTAGGTCTATATATCCTTTACCCCATTTTGTGTAGGATCTTTGAAAGCGATTTTAAAAGGAAACTAAAGAATCTCAGTAAACCTCATCAGTATCCTTTGCCTTATTGGTTTACCCAGTGCTTGAGTTAATCCTGGACTGCTTGCTGTTCCTCGTCGGAAGAGTTATCCCAAACGCAATGACCTTCGTATGCGTTGAAGCGATCATATACTCTTTTAGTTATAGTTGTTGTTCATAAAATCAAGACCTCGTTGTAATATTTTGTTCCATTGTGTGTGTTTTGCTTGAAAATGCTTCAGGGTAAAGGCAAAAGACCTTGTATTATGGTATTTCACTTTTCTCAAGGAATATATATATATATATATATATATATATATATATATATATATATATATATATATATATATATATATATATATATATATATACATATATAAGTTGGGCATATTCTCACAAAAACGCCTTTCATTTTCCTATCTGGAATACAACTAAATAACATACCTTCGTGTCTAAGAAGATTACCAGTGTTATATATATATATATATATATATATATATATATATATATATATATATATATATATATATATATATATATATATATATAATATATATACATACATATATATATATATATATATATATATATATATATATATAGATATGTATATATATATATATATATATATATATATATATATATATATTTACATATATTTTGTATGTAGGGTTGCATAGATGTAAATACTATCCACAATAAATGCATATAGATACTGGTACGTTACAGTATGAAGCTTATTTACTTAATTACGATTACTGATTTTGCATATCTGAATTCATTTCCCACATTTCAAAATAAAAAGAAAATAACACTAATCACAATTCTAAATGGAAAACTCTGAAGTATTTCTATATACGTGAATATATAAGATATGTAAAATATGTCTGGTCTCCGTAAGGGGTTACCACTCACATTGCTCCTTATGTGGTACACTGTAGACGGAGCTGAAGTTTCTCTGCATCTTCCTTCCTTAAGGCCGAGCTTTGCCTTTTATGTTTCGTCTTTAGGCTGTGACATTTTCCCAACTGGCTTTCCACCTTTTGTGACGGTTAATTCCTCCATTTATCACCTCTCACTTCGGAATCAATCCTTGAGGCTCATTAGTCTCGTTGAAATAATAATAATAATAATAATAATAATAATAATAATAATAATAATAATAATAGGAAAAAGACCTTCTTTAATACAGGTTTTGTTAAACAAAATGACAGTTTCAACAGCATTTATTTTATATAGTAAACGCTCAGTTCGTCTGATCAATTGCTTTTCTTGCGCTGGAATGGTTGCGATCCTGTCCTGAATGATGCCCTAACGAGGAGGGCGAAACTAGTCGACATTCCACGAGAACTACCTCCTACACATCACTAAACCACCGGATATGAATATTGGTCAATTGCTTGCAACCATTCCCGCGCAAGAAAAACAAGTAATAAGACGAATTGAGCGTTTACTATATAAAATAAATGCTGTTGAAACTGCCATTTTGTTTAACAATAATAATAATAATAATAATAATAATAATAATAATAATAATAATAATAATACGAAGGAAATAGACCCTCTCTTAAACGGGTCTTATTAAAAAGGATGGCTGTATTATGCGAATTTATCTTATACAGGATCTTTTCTACTTTCCTTATAGTTCGCTTTTCAGGATCAGCGATGTTGGTCAGCAACTGGCCAATATTCACATTGGAAAAAGGATAGTGTGGGGAATGCGGGAGGTCTGTTATTGAAATATTCAATCAGAAATCCGTGGAATCATTCGTCGTCTGGATTCAGGTTCTTCTACTTCAGGCTGTGGTACCGTCGAAACAAGAAGAAGAAGAAGAAGAAGAAGAAGAAGAAGAAGAAGAAGAGGAGGAGGAAGAAGAAGAAGAAGGAGTAATTTGGTCCCGGCAATGCCATACTTACCGTTGGTTTGAGTTCAGTAAAGTTTTGCTGGACCTGGGATCACTAACAAGCGTTCTGCTTGAAAAACCACGCCAGTCATCAGCTTGGAACGTCATGTTTATTGGCCAACCTGATTAGTAGTTTATCACTGCGCCACCGGTTAATCATGCTTTTCCGGGGACCTGTATGAATCCTAAACAAACGGCTGCTGAAATCTGTTAATCAACGTACATCTAATCTCAGAATATTTTTCTCAACCGCGAAACGCCCTTTCTTCCAGTTAAACCGCCCCGACCACGACGTAAGGAGAGAATTATATGTGATGACTGGTGCTTCGGGAACGTTTGCGCCGTTAATGAGGCCATTAAGTCCACATCCTCAGTCATACCGTCGCATCTGGAAAGCACAAAAGCCACACGATCGAAAACAAGAGCGAGCAAAAAGCTGCGTGACCCTCACATGACTCGGAACCTTCCGAACCAGATGTTCCCAGTAGGCGTCCGGGTACTTATTAGTTTTTGGGTAGGCTATATGTTTTGTTTCAGTGGTGGGCCAGCTCGTATTGTTTAGACAGCAGGTAAATGTATACCCATGACTGCGTCAGTGTCAAGAGTCTCTTATCTTCACGAGTTATAAGCTTTGGCCATACCAGTTTTCTCTGACGTAAAGCAGAGTCATTGTTTTTCTTACTTGAGAGGAATGTGGCCGTCGTATTTAACGAATAAATTACTACCCAAGTCATCCAAATAGAAATACGGCGGTTGTTAATAAGCTGACTTGCTCTCTCTTACAAAGACGTACAGCACGCATACACACACAAACACACACACACACACATACAGAGAGAGAGAGAGAGAGAGTGTAGATAGTATGGGTGTTTATGAGTTATTGACCATGAGATATCTAGATATGCAAATATTGTGCAGAAATTTATATGTCTGGAGAGAGAGAGAGAGAGAGAGAGAGAGAGAGAGAGAGAGAGAGAATTATAGGTACAAATTTTATTTATTTTATTAAACAATTAACAAAAATAATCGTTTAAATCACTGAGTAAACATTTTCGGCCGTTCCACAAGCTTTGCTGCCATCAGAACCTACTTCCTTTTCCTTTTCAAAAGCTATTGGCAACTGAAACAATGCATTGTTTCCATGACAAACCCCATAAAAGTATATAATTCATTTTAATGCAACAGAGAATTATATCTTCAAAAATTGAGAATTATATGATGAATTGGCGAACGTTTGT
>NC_089743.1:90371402-90376402 GCF_040412425.1 Macrobrachium rosenbergii | reverse complement strand
TTGAATTAAGCGTTTGGTAGCTTAGATGCTTGGGAAGATGTGGCTATATATATATATATATATATATATATATATATATATATATATATATATATATATATATATAATACATATTGGTATATATATGCATATGTATGTATACATATGCATACACATATATACATATATGTATACCACTATATGTATTATGCTTAAAATCACAATGATTTGTGATGTACATATGTATGTGGATGTACCACAGAAATAATGAAACTAAGTATAAATCCTGACCAGTATTGTCTGTACACACACATACATATATATATATATATATATATATATATATATATATATATATATATATATATATATATATATATATATATGTATATATATAAATATGTATATTTATATATAAATAAATATATATATTTATAAATAGATATATATTTATATATATATATATATATATATATATATATATATATATATATATATATATATATATATATATATATATATATATATAGTTTTACAGATTTAATCATATCCTTTAAGTAATGGAAGGAAGCGGAGAAAACTGAGATACTCATTTGATTTTATTCTGAAAGAAATTCAATTACCGTCATAGCGATACTCAATGAACGGGAGAGAAAATCTATTAATCTTTAAACATATTCCGGTTTATAGCCATGTAACAAAAATTTCGATAAGAGAGAACGAAGTTAAAGGAAAATATTTAAAAGAAATTGATCCATTAGTTTTAAAAGACGTTAAGAAGTGTCCACATAGCGAATTATAATTTTTTTCTGGACTAGATGAATTTATAATAAGATAGGATGGAGTGGATAAAAAAAAATACATGATTAACTTTTGCCCTTGGTCTAAAAACAAAGAAAAAAAAAAAGATAGGAACATAAAGGCTAACGTTTTCAGTTTATCAGAACTTGACTGATGTGGCTGAGAAAACAGTGCAGATGTAACTCTGGACTTCTGTCTAGAAAATACTAAGGTAATAAATAAAGCCATAAATAAAACCATTATTTCTAAATGATGTTAGGACGTCTCCAAAAGGGAGTTCACATGATTTCCATATGGAAATCAACGCAGATAAATAGATGATTATGGGAAATACTGAGAGTGAAAAATCATGTCTTACTGTTTTTGCTGGATAGTAGCCGCACTCTTCCTAATGAATTGAGATGTTGATGAACATAAAAAAACCCATCTTAATGCCGTTCTAGCCACTTGTACTGTTCCCTTCTTATCATCCCTCTTTTCTTTTGGTTTTTAATGTTTTTCATAAATTACTTTTATTCTCGCTTCTTCTCATTTCCATTCTCTGCATGTTTCCCACATTTCTCATTTTCGTTCTCAGCAAGGTACCCGACACGTAATCATGTAATTTTTCCTCTCTCGAGATTAGGCCAAAAGTATTTCATCGGTGAATTTAAAAAGTAAAAGAAACAAGAAATTTAAAATAAAACTCATGGGCAACCACATGAATCTACGGTGCTTTACTGGAAGTAAATGAAGTTCAAGGATTAACCGACAGTCGATTAAGGTTGATGGGCACAGAGTCCATTCATCTTAATGGTCTGACAGGGAATCAGAAAAAAAGTGGAAATGAATCTCGGATTAATGGATAACCACAGAGCTACTGTGAATTACGGGTAGCGAGCTGAGAGCAAAGACTGATGATCCGCTCAGTCAACAAAGACATTGGAGATCACTCATTCTAATGGATTGTCAGTTAGGTCTGCGATGAAAAGGTTGATGGACAAAACGTCCATCAACCTTTGTTAGGAAACCTTTTAATATACAAGGTTTTGAATTGTCGAGTATTTTCTAAACAGAACTAAGAAATATCTTATCCTGGGGGAATTCGGCTTTTGTAGTTATGTTACACATCAGTGAATATGACTACAAATAGTAAATATATGACAATCTTTTAAAACGGCAAAGGACGCGTTAAGTTAAGAAGCACAAGATTGGAGGGTTTATTAATTAATTTTTTTGTGGGCTTTGGGGATGGGAGGGGGGGAGGAGTTGGGGAGGGGATTGAAGTGTGAAGGGAAAAGACGGAAGAGACAGAGGAAAAGAACATGGATAAAGAAGGGGAGAGACAAAAGCTGATGATAAGAGATAAGAAGCGAATGTGAAGTTCTTGAGCATCAGTGTAATGGGAAACTTGAAGAGGTAAATGATTTTATATATATATATATATATATATATATATATATATATATATATATATATATATATATATATATATATATATATATATATATATATATATATATATATTATTTATATATATATTTTATATACATATATATTTTATATATATGCATATATATTTTATATATATAATATACATATATTATATATATATATATATATATATATATATATATATATATATATATATATATATAAATTTACTCAATATTTAATTTCTAATATTTAATTTCTAGGTTTCTTTATTCCAAAGTGTTTTATTGAGCCCTGCCTTCGAATTTCGCAGAATTGCAAGGCTCTAATTCTGAAAAGTCACTGAATACACAAGACACCGATATACTGAATGTAAGTCTGCACTGAGAGTGGTCTTTACCATCAGAAACTAATATTTACGGCCCATTTATGTTCTTAAAGCTATTGGCTGCAATGGCCAAAGGACATCAATTGGTAATAAATGGTTAAAATGTTTGTTCGTCAAGGAAGTAAGCACGCCCACTCGTTAAAGAGGAAATAAAAATATTATATATTCTTGCCCTGATTTGCTGAGTCACTTGCCCTGGAACTGAAATTCAAACAAGGGAGATTTCAAGACGTTTAAGTAATCGGAGGAATATCAAACAGAATGAGTGGACAAGAGTGCACGCTCATTTTTAGGAAGTTACCAAATTCCCCCCTTTTTTTCTTATTTCCAAACTGGGAACGGAGCTGCGTTTTTTTCTTTATAGAGTCTGTAATTAAAAAAAAAAAACTCTCCTTTTTATAACATCCGAGATCGTTTGAAGAAAACACTTTGTCAGGTTTACATCCCTCTGTCGAGATCCTGAAGGACCATGAGCTAATATTATGATGAACCAAGTAATTTATATATTATACTTTATTACACGCTTCTTTGAGTTTCCTCGTGCACGAAGGCCCCGCGTTCCTTCTGAAGACTTCGATGAATTCGACGAAGTGTCTTGGCTATGTGTCAACATCAACCATTCATCTTTTGATTGATAACTCTTCTCGTATGGCCGGCCCTTTGAATTACTGCAAGACACAGCTGAAGAAGCCGAACAGCTAAACGAGAAATAACCAAATAACGAATGAAAAGGAAGAGAAAACATGGACTTGCATGAGCATGACAATATGATGCCTATTTCTTTAGGCAATGCCTTAACTGTACAAGAGATATTCTATCTATCCCGTTTATTTGTTACAGTTATGTTATTTGTTCAGAGTTAACTGGCTGAGATTAGGCTACTCTCACGCAAGCACAGACATTACGGAAAGGTGAGAATGGGAGGGAGACGCCTGGTGTGGACCTCTGACCTCTGGCAAAACGAAAGAGGCCGTGTTCATATGTGCCATGAAGCTTGAGGTATTTGGCAGCATTTAATTTTGTCGAAGCTGATATCCTATAGATAAGAGAACAGCAAGTGTGCTTTTTGAGATGAATTTTTACTGATATGGTTTGAATTTTCTACCCGTATGAAATAAAAAAAAACACCTTATAGATATGGTCTATTTTGTAGCTGTATCTCATCAAGCCTTTTTCTATTTTAGTCTGCATTGTTTGTTTGTATGTATCTATCTATCTCTCTTTCTCTCTCCTGGTAATTTGATAGTCACGTTTTCCCATAAAAACGACCAGAAGAAATAAACCTTCTCCTCCCCCCGCCCCCAAAAAAAAACAGTCGACTTTCTTTTTCCTTTTGCAGACTCATGTAATTCGAAGTTATCTTTTTCTCCAGAAGAATCGCAATTTAGTTCGGGACTCTGAGACCGAACTTTCACCTCAGGAAGGACCCGGGAGAGATAAGCGTCCCCACTATGTTTGCGTGTCAGTGGATCCTTTCGTTTGATTCGGCAGTGGGGTGGCGTTCTCTACATCCGCTTTGTGCAGATGAAGGTCTTCTGCTACTATGTGGTTGCTGGCTAAAATGAAGTTGAATAGTTTTCTATCTGTGTTAACGTGGATCTCTCTGTACCTAGGCACATAAAGCGTACACATGCCCACGCACACATATATATGCATACACACACACATATATATATGACTGTGAAATATTTTCTGTTATAACAGAATCCCATCAAATGTAAGGGAGTCCATAGAAACGGCTGACCGATGGATTTTCTAGTATAAATACTACTTTTCTGTAACTTTTTCTCATTCAGTATTTGCCTGAGGAGAGAGGCAGTTTGGTCTCTGAAATATAGCCTTTATTTTCCACATTTTGGCGTTCCTATGGGCTCCCTTATATTTGATATATATATATATATATATATATATATATATATATATATATATATATATATATATATATATATATATATATATATATATATATATATATATATATCTATCTATCTATATATATATATATATATATACACACACATATACTGTATGTATATGTATACATACACACACACACATTATATTACACGTAACAGAACATTAAGCCGCTTTTACTTAAGGGCTCCATCTAAAAAAACATCACTACTAAGTTTACCCCTCCTTGATCAGTCTAAAGTGGACCCCCTGTGGAGATACCCTCCACATCATCCATGCCATTAATCTACATGTAAGCCTTATCAGCAGCTCGTCATTCCCTTAACATACGTTGCGTTACCCATGTCTTCCACGCACTATTACATATCCGGATCATCAAGTCTCCCATCTTGCCAAAACTTTCTCTTCATCTTTTGCTTCTTTCCTCCCAAAACGTTCGACTTTTCTGAGATTTTCACCAAACTGTCGTTCTCCACTTTTTCTTGGTGACCAGACCACCTCTAAA
>NC_089743.1:90338902-90366402 GCF_040412425.1 Macrobrachium rosenbergii | reverse complement strand
TTGGTTAGGGCCTGTGATATTTGATCTTTGATCGGCAAGTACCAAAACAGGGTGTCTTTCAGTGTCTTAAATATTTAATTTCTCTCTCTCTCTCTCTCTCTCTTAATGGTTGTCGGTGGTCATGACACGCGCCAAAAAGATCTCGGTCATTACTTGAGACTTTGGTGACCTTTCGTCACGGCGATCGAGGGAGGAAGCACTTCCCCGAAATATTGCACTGAGAATTCTCCCCACCTAATCTTTTCTTTACGGTGGACGCAGCGTTTTGATACAGACTCTGACTAGACGCTAAGAACGTAGGATACTTCAATTAAGTGATCGAGTTCTCAGATAAAACTCTTACCAAATAATTGAGGGATTAGACCAGACAGCGATTAAGCTATTACATAAGACCATCTCTTCCCATACTGTCTCTTTAGAAATCATTAATCCTCTTAGACAATTCAGCGAGCCCTTCTTTCCTTCTCATGCCAAGCTTTGGCATTCTCTTCCTGCTTCCCTATTTCTTGACTCTCATGGCCATTCGTCCTTTCAGAGGCAGAAATATCTACCGCTTCTTTCTAGATTTAGCCCAGTCGTTATTTCCTCCTATACTCGTCTTCGGTCTTGTTAGCAACGATTAAATATTTTCAATATTTTCGTGATTTGTATCCTACAGGTTTTAAGTCTGACGACATATTATCGACTTCTTAGCCTTATTATCATTGTCATGATCACATGTTGTTACCGTAGAAGTCATATTCCTATGAACATATATAGCCAGATTCCACACAGGAGAATACCTGCGTGTGGAAAAGTAAAGAAATGGCAAAGAAAATCTTATATATATATATATATATATATATATATATATATATATATATATATATTATATATATATACTGTATATGCATATTGAATAAAGAACCCGCGTAGACATTTAATTTGGATAAATCAGTAAATAACTCTAAACTGGTAGAAACGCTGACAAATAAATGGAAAACTAAAATAAAGGGAAAGTGTGCGTCAGTGTGACCTCAAACAAGGCAATTTGAATCCCAGAACTGTGGGGGACCACAGCAATGCGACCCAGGAAAAGCTGCTCCAATCAATTAAGCATAAAGGTAAGAATATTTGGCATCCTCCATACTCATAAGTTTTTTTCTTGAGATTTGAGGTTTTTATTCGATTCATTAACATGAATACAAAACTATTTGAAACAGAGGATGTTAAAACATTAAAAAAGAGACGAGGGAGAAATAAACCAGAGGATTCACTAAAACAAAAATTTCCTGTCGTACGAACTCTGTTGACCAGTGAAAATATGTTAAAAAAATCTCTGATTATCACAAGAGAACGTCAAGGCTATACCTCAGCCCAATGCAAAGCCGACCGTAGTAAATATGTCTGTTTGTCTGACTCTCTCTCTCTCACTCTCTCTCTCTCTCTCTCTCTCTCTCTCTCTCTCTCTCTCTCTCTGTCAAAATTTCCCTTTAGAATATACACTAGGACGTAACGACTTTAATACAACGCTTATCGCAATGTTGTAAGATCTAGTTTAAATGCTATGAAGGGGAGAGCTGTTTACAAAGGTCACTGACCATTAAATTACATTATGCTTGAACGGAAGTCTGTAGTAGAAAATATGACGCAGTCGGATGAGGTCGCAGTCTCCCACTGTGACAATTTTAGGAGGCAAGAACCCTCCGAGTTCTCGAGTCAAGATTAACCCCCGCCCCTGCAAAATAAAATTTAACTAGAAATTTAACTTTCACCAGACTGCGAATCAGAACTTAAATACTGTCTCGGTATTAAATATGTTCTCCTAAAAATGTGAGGACGCTAAAACGAGATGTCGCGCAATTGCATAGAGAGGAAAACAACGCATTGTTGCAATCGACGGATGTTTTATGATAATTGCTTCTCACTATGTCTCTCTTTCTCTTTCTCTCTCTCTCTCACTCTCTCCCTCTCTCTTCCCCCACCGCCCTTGGTAGCCTATTCGACTCCTAGCTGAGGAAACCGTCTCCGATCTTGGTAGTAGAGGGAACGTTATATGGGAGGAGATTTTCCTAAATAAACCAGTTTGCTCATTTTGTCTTTAACAGTGGCTTACGTACGTGGTTGTTAGTCTACTGGAATAGAGAGAGAGAGAGAGAGAGAGAGAGAGAGAGAGAGAGAGAGAGAGAGAGAGAAGAGAGAGAACAAAATCTATATTTTAGTGATCAGTGCATGGATAAAACGTATACCATCATATATTTTTGAAAATCGGTAGCCTCGTCGAGTTTATGAAGTCGTTCATAATAAATTCATAGGACAGTCTCTCTCTCTCTCTCTCTCTCTCTCTCTCTCTCTCTCTCTCTCACGAGCCTATGGAACGAGAATTTTCCCATAAAAAAAGAGATGACAAGCATCTGTTTTACGATACTGTTTGTTTAGTAAACATAATTACTGCTTTCATTCTTGCACTGTAACCCATTGCCTTTACCCTGTGGCACTAGAAACCTATTGAATCATCATTAAGACAGAGTGAAAACAATTTTCTACCAAAGAACTGGGGTGAAAATATGCCAAATATACACACTGCGCATGCACCTTCTGCTGTTTCGTATGACCTGTGACTGAGTTACTGTATAATACAAGAGATTATGGGAAAAACTTCCAAAATCTCTTTAATACCTTTAACGTTTGCGCAAGAATATTTAAAAGTGGAGAAAATGCAGATTTCCTACCAGCTGACGAAACTTAGAAATGCCATAAAACTACCCTCAAACTGGCCCTGAGAACAGGTAGGACGTTTCAGATATTTGCATGACAAAGGCAATTTATGACGGGTACTAAGCACACGCGGTTAATAGGAGTTTCCTCGTTATCCAACAGCAATAGAGTCAATCTTACCGCATAGAAGGATTCAGAATATTAGCTGACGGTTGATAGGTAACACTAGAATGAAAGAGACCCACTCCTGGCCAATTTTCTTCGTTATCGGAATGACGGTTCATACCAGTTGATCTCTGCTGCAATTCAGTCATTGTTTTTTTCGCATCGTTTTCTCTGTTTTAATAAATGGGACCTTTATTCCGTGAACTCATGCTTAATACTGAACACTAATAAAAGAAATGTTATTTTCGCGCTCTATTGGAGATTGCTTATTCTTAACCAACTCTCTGGCGTTTATTGCTTATCGTTTTTGGCAGACAGGGTGATAACTTCTCTCGTTGGGATATACTGCTAATTCTTTCCCTTTTGAACGTATTGTTGTATTTCTTGTTTATCTCATTTTGTCTCCATTTTGCTTGTTGATTTTGCCATATGAGTACGTAGTCTTTTGATAGGCTATGTAACTCACCTGGCAAAAGCTGGTAAAGATATTTCAATTGTCTGATCTCTCATTACACAGAGGGACACCCACCGCCATTATTATTTTTTCGCAATTCTATTCATGGGATGAGATGGATTTTTGTGCTGTTCTGATATGTTTGGGATTTCATATTCATGACGATAGGTAGATTAATAGATAGATAAGCTGAGTTGTGGTACTCTTTTAGGTTATGAATGCCTTGTTGCTTTTAAAAAAGCTAAAGCAACGGTTAAGAAAACGTATGAGACGAAGTACCTGATGAAGGGTTTCATTCCGGTGGGGCCAGGATTACTGAGCCGAGGCTCTCCTGTTTGCAATTATGATCTGATGGCAATCTGTTCGATGGACTATTGATAGTTACTGACGTTTGTTATTTTTCAGTTTTTATTCTCTCTCCCTCTCTTGTCATCCTGACTACAATCCACATCAGTCGACTAAGAACCAGGAAACAAATAAAGTGTTTAGGTTAGCAAAGTAAGACTTTTTTTTAAGTGCTCTCATGCTATCTCTCCCTCGTTTGGGAGCAAACATGTGTCCACTTGGTTGTGAGCCAGGGGATACCACGAGATAGAGAGAGAGAGAGAGAGAAGTTAAGTATACCTTAGTTTAACCAGACCACTGAGCTGATTAACAGCTCTCCTAAGGCTGGCCCGAAGGATTAGATTTATTTTACGTGGCTAAGAATCGATTGGTTACCCAAAACGGGACCTATAGCTTACTGTGGAATCCGAACCGCATTATACCGAGAAATGAATTTCTATCACCAGAAATGAACTTCTCTAATTCTTCATGGGCCGGTCGGAGAATCGAACGCGGGCCCAGCGGAGTGCTAGCCGAGAACGATACCAACCCGTCAAATGAGGAACTAGAGAGAGAGAGAGAGAGAGAGAGAGAGAGAGAGAGAGAGAGAGAGAGATAATAAAACAATTATAGGACCACTTCAAACTAGAACGAGGCTCCTCCACTGTGCTTATCATCTATCAAAAGCTCACCGTCATCGTCGTGAGAGCTCCATTGCGGATTTGAATACAGTGTCTCCTCAACGCTAATTTTGCAGCACGATTCGCTTTGCTTTTTAACCTCTTGGTCTCCCCCAACGCAAACTGGTTTAATATGCAAAATATACAATAAAATTTTGAGCCTGAGGCAGAGAAGATCTAAGAATTAACCACTGACTCGCATAAGGTCATTAAAGGCAATATAACACAAGTAAAAAATGAACTTCGGAGCAATCGAAGTTTATGTACAGCATATAATTCTGTATGAAACTTTCAGCCACGGGCCATGAAACTCTTAGCAGCGGCCCTTGAAACTCAGCCACGGCCCAGTGATGCCCTTAACCACGGCCCATGAAACTCCCAGCCTGTGTTGTAAGTATCTATAGCGGTGCCAGAAGTACGAGTATAGCCGAATTTAATCTTAAATAAAATAAAAACCACTGAGGCTAGAAGGCTGCAATTTGATATGTTTGATGATTGGAGGGTGGATGATCAACATACCAATTTGCAGCTCTCTAGACTCAGTAGTTGTTAAGATCTGAGGGAGGACAGAAAAAGTGCGGACACAAAAAGTGCGGACAGAAAAAAGTGCGGACGGACAAAGTCATCTCAATAGTTTTCTTTTAGAGAGGACTAAAACGGGTGTTCTACATTAGGAAGCAACACGAATGGGAAAAGCACATTTAACGATTTAGAAATTGGCAAAAGGAAATTAATCAAATCCCTGCTCCAGTTTTTAAAATAATAAATATATAAATAATATATATACAGTACATATATATATATATATATATATTCATATATGTATATACAATATATATATATATATATATATATATATATATATATATATATATATATATATATATATTATGTTAATTACTAATTATATCTTGAAAACAGTTAATTTATTATTCAGGTTATGTAATGTATATATATATATATATATATATATATATATATATATATATATATATATATATATATATATATATATATATATATATATATATATATATATACATATAATACATGTTTATATATAATCGATTTACACCGATTTTCAAGGTGTAATTATATATACATAATGTATATAAATAAATAAACAATAGATAGCATATAAACAAATAATAGATAGCATATACACATCCATAATATATATATATATATATATATATATATATGTATATGTATTATATATATATATATATATATATATATATATATATATATATATATATATATATATATATATATATATATATATATATATATATATATATATATATATATATATATATATATATATATATATATATATATATATATATATATATACTGTATATATATATATAGTATATATACATATATATAAGGTTTATCACAGTCGGAACAGGGATTTCATTTAGACCGATGTCTCTAGGATTTAACTTAGAACTTTAGTTGAATATAAACTATCGCTTTATCGAACGTATTGGGATAATTGAATAGGGTTTGACCTGATTTTTTAATGATGTTTAGTTGAGGGGTTTTGATTTTATAATCAAAAGTCTCTGTAGGCATAAATTATGGGGTTCGATAGAAAATTTGACAGGTTTCAGAATGCTTTCGCAATCACTTGGTCGGGGTATCTTAAAGATGGCAGATGGTCAGAATTAATTTAAATTCCTGGTCTTATTATCATGGAGAGTATATGTGGTAAGAACTTGGTAATTCCATGACATCATAATGACATCTATCTGTCTGTCTGTCTGTCTGTCTGTCTCTCTCTCTCTCTCTCTCTCCCTCTCTCTCTCTCTCTCTCTCTCTCTCTCTCTCTCTCTGCCTGCCTCGCTCTCTCTCGTTGAGTAAACACACAAACGACGACATGCTCTCGCGCTTAAGAACGGTTTTTTTTTTTTTTGTTTCTTCATCGGGTTAACCTAAAGTCACTTAACTAAGGCAGGGTCAGCTCTCAAGACGAACCTGATGCACTCAGAAGGAATAAGATTTGACTGTTATTTAGTATTTTGACAGCAAAAACAACAATAGTTTATCCCATCTAGTGGTTCAAACATCAAGAAACCAAAGAAGAGACGAGGTAGACGGAAGGCGTTTCGGGAAACGTTGTAGCTATTGGTGGAGGTGTGGAATTGGGTAGGGGGATGGGGGCGGGAATTTAGTCCACTGGGGATATGGTGAGGGTGGTGGGAGAACTGGAGGATGCTGGGATGAGAAACAAGGGGGATGTAATTGACAAAACCATCAGAGGCGTGGGTGGCAGATGAGAGGAAGAGAACTAGTTCAGCACCAGATCCCTGTGCATTTATTGTTGATACGCAGATGATGAGGAAGAGACCGAACGTAGTGGTGGAGAAAAAGCGAGATTAAGAAGAAAGTTGCTTTCTTTTCATATAAACCCCCCCACCTCCCCCCAAAAAAAGTCTTTTCTCTTCCCCCGAAAACTTATTGACCAAGTTGATCTTTTGTCAGAATTCTTCACTGTGCATCCGGCAACGAAGTTGCGATTTTTATTCAGTCTATCTGTTTGGAAGAGGGATATGATATCTCACGTGCTACTCCAAGATCAAGAGCCCCTGCTGGCATAAAGCCAGGTCATTGTAAAATGAACGAACAGGAAGGATTACGTGGAAACTAAACGAGAAATTTTAAAACAATTTTCATTAAATTCCGTTGGCATGTTTCTCCCCAGATACAGGTGAAAGAAGTACGGTTCGTCTTGTTTATATATATTATTTTTATTTTTACTGCCGTAGATGTCGCAACAGCACCTCTTAACATCGGAACCTTGAACCAGATCAAATTACTTCATAAATATACAAGAGGGCTGTGTTGGAAGTAGCTGAGTATTGAAGGTTAAATAGCAATTGCCAGCGTGGATTCTTTTTGCAAGTTCTCAACTGGATGGAGCGAGCTAGAATTCGGGACATTATTCGATTAAATTTCATACATGTTTATAGCAGTAGTCACTCCTCTCTCTCTCTCTCTCTCTCTCTCTCTCTCTCTCTCTCTCTCTCTCTCTCTCTCTCTCTCTCTCTCTTCACGGCTGGTGATGTGTAGGACCTTCAAGGTTTTTGGAAAACGAGAATTTTCCCCAAGAAAGAATGAATGATTATACTGAAGCCAGACAGCAATACACTGCATCAGGGTGGTGTAGGATTATCGTTTTGATTCTCCACCGAAAACCAAACTATATCTAAATTGCAATGTATTATATGCAAATAACATTAATTTAAGCAAGAATGATTTTATTTTGAACATTACTATATTTTAAATAACATGCATATTCGTGTTTGCGAGTTACCATCATTGCTTGTCTTACCACCCAGTTGCATTCACCACTTACACAGATCCGTTCAGTCCTCAACCCGCCAAAAGCTAATGAAAAGCCGGAACCGCTCTCTCTCTCTCTCTCTCTCTCTCTCTTTACGTCCATCTCTCTATCTGCCTTTCTGTTTCCCACGATTATCAGCAATTCCATCGCCCCGTGTGGGAGAAGTGACTACTGCTCTCAAGGATGTGAAGAAGAGTGAAAGAGACGGCGGGTGGATGGATGCTCTAACAAGACCAGGATGTGTAAATCTCCCGCCTCTCGGGAGAAGAAGAAGAACTTGAATACCCCAACTCCAGCTCCTTCAGGCTAGAAAAATCTAGATACGCGGTGGTCTTCTCTTTTAGAGGAATTTCAATATCTGGAGGACTTCCCTTTCAGCAACAGGATGCGGGGATCATTTATCTAGGAAAAAATTAAATGGCTTTAGGTGGAATGTTCTATAAGAATCGAACTATTATCAGCTTCTCTCTTAGATGTATTTCGATATGAGAACACCGACCCTCTACGACGAGTCTAGGTACATGCGAACATTTTGATTTCTATCAGAATTTAGATCTAAACGGGAATTCTAAAGGCGAACAGAATATTTCACATCTTGACTTCAAGAAAAGGATGAAATTGATGTTTCATTAATAAACTGCATAGATAATACAAATTTCTCAATACAAGATAACGGAAAAGCAATACCTCATAAAGTATGGAACGTCCCAATTTAAAGAGATAATTAAAAACAAGAGACTTCCATAAAGAGAAACCTCCATACTCAGGTCTTGTAATATGTGGGAATGTTTGAAATGGAAGTATTCTAACAAGGGAGATTGTGAGTTTGGAAAGTCTTTTCATTATCTCGAAGACATTTCAGTTGAACAACACTTTCACCTCTCGTTGGGAGATTGATCTTCTCCTAAGTACAGCTTAATTTGTCGTGAAATTATTTCTTAATATAGATAATTATTCACTACGAGGAAGCTATACCATGAAACTGAAGAGGTGAAAAGTTGTCATGATAATGAAAGGAAAAGGAAAGTTCAGCGAAAAATTACACAGTCATTATGAAGATAGAGAGAATTTGGGTTTCCTTGCTTCGTTGAAGGTCTGTAAAGTATTACTAAATAGCCCTTTTTTTTTTATTCAGAGATCGCTTTCCAAAAATAACGAGAAAGCCTTACTGAATATGTGCAATTCATAATCAGCACACTTAGCTTGCGGTATATCTGCTTTAAACTTATCTGTTGCTAGTTTACGAACTGTAAATATCAGAATTTTGATATTTCAGCAAAAAAAAAATATAATTTTCTTGCTTTTCTCTTTATTCATCATACTCTGCATTGAACACTGACATTCAGTTCCTAAGAGCATTGCGTTTTCCTGTCCCAGATTTTAGGCAACTCTTGAAAGGTGATTCACAGACTGTCTATTAGCCAATTTAAATCTAAAACAATGTAAACTTTAGTAGCAAGTATTCGTTGATAAGACCTAAATCTTGTGAAAGATACAACTACTTGAATTATAAAGTAATGAAATAGATTAACTTGTGCTTTTTTTAGCTCAAGGTAACTCATGAAGATAAGGAATTGTGCAGGAAAACAGAATATATTGGCAGCATATTAATTTTTGTCTGCTTTCATTATTAACGACATTACGCAAACATGGATAAACATCCATGCACACACACGCACACACATATACAGTATACATATACATACATACATACATATATATATATATATATATATATATATATATATATATATATATATATATATATATATATATATATATATATTGTACCTGAGGGTATGAGCGACTGTATATACATTGTTATATATATTAATAAATTTAATGTCTTTCTCTCCCATTAAAATGATAATCTGTTTATCTCACCGGACGTCTTAAATGGTAATCCCCTTTTATTATTAGAACATGCAATTCATCAGTATCAACATGAAAAGGATATTAACGGATTACATAAAAAAGAATATTATCGGATTATGACTTAATGGCGGACCGCTTAATGACTATATAGCGTTAATTAACACCGCCCCCCCTCCTCTCTCTCTCTCTCTCTCTCTCTCTCTCTCTTGTAAAAGTTAGTGAAGATAAGGGGAAGTTTCCTCATCATTAAATGACTTGTAAGAAGTAAGATCCCTCTTTCATCAGTTTAATCTAAGAAGTTGAGTTAGACTTGGTCTGTCTCTTCCTACAAAACTGTATATTTGTTCCGGGTTTATTTACTTTCTAGGTTTCAAGTCTCGGTTGCTTTCGACATTTTGATTTATATATATATTTTTTTAAATACTGTGCTTATAAACACACGGTAACAAGACTTAGCAACGAAGAGCATGAAGGGGTAATCTTTTTTTGTTTTATTTTAAGCACCAAATATATCTTTGAAACTCGCACTCGAGTTGAATCAGCGTTTTTAAAATTCCCCTACCAAAAACCCGCGTGCTCTCTTGCATAAAACATTTAGGAATGTTTTGAAATGATAAAAAGCGAATCACAACAGTGATAATTCCGGAGAAACTATTCGCTACGTAGGCAGCTCTATATGTTCGTTAAACGGCCTTTAACGAAGATTTCGAAGAACGTTTTTACGAATACGAACATCAAGTGTGTGCATATTACAGCTGGCCACCCACGCACCACCCATAAAACAAGTAGTTTAAAGACTCCTTACCAATTTTTTTCTATAGGTTCATAAGACTACATAGCTCCGGAGAGCTTTGATTCATGGCCCCTTTATGACGCGATGTTTCGAATGATGTAGCGAAGCTAACGAACCGGAAAAGATGATTTATATCACGTGAAGCTCTGTGGAAATGGTTGTCATTTCTTCCTCTTCTCGTCTTTAAAAATTAGCTGGCGCACGCTATTTCGGTTGGTTGTTGCCACAAATTCTTGTGGCGTTTATTGTTAGGTTGCATCGATTTCTGTACTTGTCAAGAGTATATTGGGAGGATACCACTGCGTCATTCACAAAGGTGGTCAGTGGTGAAAGATGGTCAGTGATACTTTGACCTCTGGGTTATTCTGACCAAAATAAATTCAAAATGTGGATTCTGACTGGTGAATTGACAGGTTACAGAACCATTTGCATAGGCTCTCTCTCTCTCTCTCTCTCTCTCTCTCTCTCTCTCTCTCTCTCTCTCTCTCTCTCTCTCTCTCTCTCTCTCTCTCGGCTATACGCCAGAAAATATCAAAAGTATTATAATACAACCGCTCCTCATTGTTGTCAAAATGCTCTTTGTTGTATTTGTTCTAGGACTCAGGGTATTTTTCAAAATTTCGAGTTCCTATGCATCTTCGGAATTACCCATTTATTTAGTTGGTTTTCAAAATGCGGTTTACTTACGTGAATATAAATTTTGAACAATTCTTTTTTTTGAATATGTTCAGCTCCAAATTTCAATTCTAAATTTCATAGAAAATCGTATGCACAACCTCGTATGAGATGAGTCACCATCTCTCTGGTGCGGAGATGACCAATGACCAATGCAAGGAGAGAAAATCTTGGCAACTATGAAGAATGCCTAACTTACAAAGATGCAGACATTTTCAAGAATATTCTCTCCTTCAGACCTCTTGCACAACTACTCAAGCATGTCTAACAGCACGATATATATATAAAAAAAATATATATATATATATATATATATATATATATATATATATATATATATATATATATATATATATATATATATATATATATATATATATAGAGAGAGAGAGAGAGAGAGAGAGAGAGAGAGAGAGAGAGAGAGAGAGAGAGAGAGAGAGAGAGAGAGAGTTGAAAAGAAGGCGTAGACAAACGCTACACTAACAAGTCCTTTTAACCGTCCCGAATACGTGCTTGGAATACATCCTTTGTTTATATCTACCTATGATAATAAGCTGTCACCCTTTTTGTAAATTATGTAGTAGTGCCAAACGTAGATGCTAAAATAAAGCAGAGGAACTGACGTTAAGGGTGTACTTAAATAAAGGCTTCGTAACGTGTCTTTTTGGGACTTTTCAACGTCCCATCCGGCGTTGGGTTCTGGAAGGTTACCTAGGAGTTAAAGACAACGATTGCTGAATAATGAAAATTGAAACAGCTTTAATTTTCGTACATATAAATTCGCATATATATATATATATATATATATATATATATATATATATATATATATATATATATATATATATATATATATATGTGTATGTGTGTGTGTGTGTGTGTGTGTGTGTGTGTGTGTGTACTTCATTCTACAATATTCAACTGGCGAATGGAAAATCTAATACCAAACACGACTCTTTCACTAGGAGATCTACAAGGAGTCATCTTTCCCTTTTCCTATTGCCTGACCACCATCTTGGATGTCCTGTGGAGGTACTTTAGTTCTTAATATCTCCGAAGCATTTTACAGATTCTGGCATAAAGCTTTGCGAGACCAACTTCGACCTTGGAATTTTCCAGTTCCTCTCATTGAACTTATTTTCCATTTTGACCCAACTTCTTTTCACGGGTCGCTTTTGACAGCGCGCCATCTCCTCAGGAGTTACCTACTTTGTTCATGGAAGGGAATACAAAGGGGTGCTTACCGCAGGGTTATATGATTGATGAATAAACCCCATAGACTCTTCGTTATAAAAGCAGCAGCCAAGACGCATGCGCGTACTTGAAAGGCGCCGAGGTCGTTATGCCAACACTAACAACAGAATTTTTGCCCGAGATTTCCCTGATACGTTTAATGCTTCTTTAACGGCCGTTTTCCCTTTAGAAGATCGACTCCGGAGGGTAATAATTTTCCAGCTGAATACCTGACTATTTACACAAAGTGTGGGGTTGAAGCCATGGCGTATCCATTTTACCTCCAATTAGTAATGGCCGAATAGCTGCATAAAGACCAACGCCCAAATCGTTGTGAATTTGCATTTCCCTTTTTTTTTTTTTTTTTTTTTTACTGCGGCCTCTTCTGTGGAGATTCTACTAAAATATGGTGATTCTAATCTAACTGTTGAAGGTCAATGATTAATAGACGTTAAAACGTCTAGAATATGACTTTTTCGGCTGAAACGTCAAAGGAATATGATTAAAGAATTTTTCAGTTAAAAGGTCAAAGGAATATGACTAAAGGCTTTCTCGGTTAAAAGGTCAAAGGAATATGACTAAAGGCTTTTTCGGTTGAAAGGTCAAAGTTTAAAAGGTTTTTTTCAAAGGTCAAAGGAATATGATTAAAGAATTTTTCTTGAAAGGTCAAAGGGTTTTGACTAAAGGATTTCTCAGTTAAAGGTCAAAGGTATATGACTAAAGGATTTTCAAATGTCAAATATGATTAAAGAATTTTTTTGAAAGGTCAGTTAAAAAGGTTTTTCAAAAAAGGTCAAAGGAATATGACTAACGGATTTTTCGGTTTATTCAACAAAGACACGCTATGCTTTCGCCCTGGTTTGGAACCTGGGTCCCCTCACCTGTGAGGCAAGGATGCTACTCATCATACCACGAAGGACCAGAATGTTATCATTGATGTTGTTATTATTATGATCGATATTATAAAAAAATTAAGAGAAATCTTCGATTTTTATTTTTTATGATTATTTTCATATGTAAAAGTTAAATACTAGGATCCGACAAATTTTTCATATAAGAAGTCGAAGTAATATCTTGACATTTTAACCGCTCACTTTTTTTGTAACTTTCAACTGATAGATACAGAAATGATTTATTGATGGTTCCACCAAGGTTAATTGTTTTTTTTTATCGATTTTTATATTTCGTTTTGATAACCTTATTCTTGATTTGAATTCATCTTGACTAACTCTTATTAAGAGGAAAAAAGATTTTTATTATTTCTAGACCTGTATTTAATGCCTAGGATGGTTCTTTCAAATTTACCTTCATACTATGCAGTTTTGTTAAAAGACAACAAAACACTTCATCTGATTGCAAGAAATGTAATTTTAGACAAATTTTATTTGCTGCCTTTTCTCTGAGAAAATTGTGAATGGAGTTGGTGTTGCCACACTGATAAACAGCTCGCGATTTCGGCTATTTATTGAAGTCTCATGGTACCTAGGCTTGCTTACGCTATCAGGCGATTTTCTGTACGCTGCAGTATTTTTAAAATTGTGCTAAATTTAGACAGCAAGGCTTTTAAAATTATTTACAAAAATGTCACAATTGTGATAAATATTGTAATGATTATGAATATATTGGTAGCTATAATTTCAAGAGACAAATTTATCAATGAACTGTAATATTTTGCCTGGGTGTAACCACTATATATATATATATATATATATATATATATATATATATATATATATATATATATATATATATATATATATATATATATATTTATATATATATATTTATATATATATATATATATATATATATATATATATATATATATATATATATATATATATATATATATATATATATATATATATATATATATATATATATATATATATATATATATATATATATATATGTATATATATATATATATATAGAGCAAGTGTCAACATGGAAAACTCACGGAAAAACAGAAAACAGATTAGTTTTAGTTCATACTTCTACGAGAGCTCATTATAAGGTGATGTTCGTAATGCTTTTCCTAAATTCGATAGTTTCGACTACATTAATTATCGAATATTTTACATTCAGGCAAATTTATCAATGTTCGAGGGAAATAAGCACTTTGAGTCATCTATGTCGTACTTATACTTCAGCACAAGCTAGGGAAAACAATGAACGAAGAGAGAGAGAGAGAGAGAGAGAGAGAGAGAGAGAGAGAGAGACTCGTCGGCATACTGATTATCTATGGGTCGTCTGCCCGTCGATGCCTAAAAGATAAAGCTTCACAAATTTCAGGCCATTGTTCGCAAGAATTGATGGCGAAAGAAGATATAATTTGAAGCCATATAAGTTGGCTAAAATATTCTGTGAGGTTCTTTCAGGAGGTGGTAGATATATTTATCAAAAGGCAACTATAGTATGGCAGGCAATATATTTAGCCTTGCTATACTAAGAAGATTTATTGGTTTGATCCTAAGTTAAAAAAAAAAAATAAATGTATAATAATTTTTGCTCGGGAAACGGAAAATAAATACTACTGGGATTTTTTTCTAAATTACTTTAACTACAAAATAAAAATACATTTACTGTTATTCTATGTAAAACTTTATGTAAAATGATTTTAGAAATGATGGTAGGCTATCCCTTTTATTATGAAAATGAGCATCTTCACAAATACCCAAGGAGCAAGATAAAATTATTTATTTCTCAGATTCAACAAAAGAGATGTAGATAACGCGTCACTGCAGATACGTACATAGCAGAACCTGAAGTTTTCAGAACTGATGACAATATACCAAATTACCAAACTAACTAGAAAGAGTGATTTCCACCTCAGTTTTTTTTTTTTTTTATTTTAGAAACAGCAAGGAATTATGGACTCATAATTATTTTCACATGCATAAACGAACATAATTACAATCAGACCACTATACCGACATGATATTTATTTTAGCCGAATTCAAAAGATGACATCTAAATTGCCCTTGTTACAAATGCATGAATGCTGTCAGAACCACTTCTTTGGCTCATTGGTATTCGTCCAACACGGCGGTGTATCGGAGTAGCACATGAGCTTTCGCCCACTGGGTGACGTGGCGGATGATAAATGGTCGCCTTATTTGAATCTGATTTCGTTCTTCCTTTCCTTGACTGCTGATCTTTTTTTTTTTTTTATGTATGGAAGCAAATAAATGGTGGCTGACTGGGTGGGTAATTTATATAACGCAAATTGGCATCGCTAAACTAGGATTATCGATGCCGGATGATAATAGTTGTTGGTAGATTACATAAATAGCATTCAAAAACGAGTCGAAACTTTTAAAAGTACATTGGACTGGAGAGAGAGAGAGAGAGAGAGAGAGAGAGAGAGAGAGAGAGAGAGAGAGAGAGCAATTATGGGAATACACTGAAACTTGGCACATACAAGTAAGCTCGCTCACATACACCCCACACAAATACATGCGCATTGTCATAAACACGGATACAAAAACGCCACGAGAAGTTGCTGCAGCTACAGCCATCTTGGGCCCATAAACGAAATGCCTGTTCCCAGGGGGCTGATAGTATGGAGTGGATTTGTGACATATCGAGAGAGAGAGAGAGAGAGAGAGAGAGAGAGAGAGAGAGAGAGAGAGAGAACCTAAACTGTTACAGGTCTATAAAAGGAATGTTAGACATGAGGTTCATATGATTTAAAAAAAAAAAAAGGAAGTTTGTAACAGAGAGAGAGAGAGAGAGAGAGAGAGAGAGAGAGAAAAGAATCTAAACTGTTGCAGGTCTACAAAAGGAATGTTAGACATGAGGTTCATATAATTAAAAAAAAAGGAGTTTGTAACAGAGAGAGAGAGAGAGAGAGAGAGAGAGAGAGAGAGAGAGAGAGAGAGAGAGAGAGCAGGAGATGATATGGCATAATTACAACTGTCGTTAATCGACGTTTGAAAGTAATTAATCACCATTCTGCAGAATCACTAATTAATAACAAAATAGAATCAAAATGTAATAACTTCTTTTTCATCTCCGCATGTAGATGACTTATTGCTGAAGCAGGAAAAACAACAACAGTGACCCAAGGATTTGATAATGACCTCATCTGTTCTCTGGCATCCCTTACGACCTGCTGCTTATCTCATTAAGTAAATATATATATATAATATAAAAAAAAAAATATATACATATATATATATATATATATATATATATATATATATATATATATATATATATATATGTGTGTATGTATGTATAAGCATTATATATATACAAAACTACAAATGTTTAATATCCACTTCGCTCTACCTCGGAAATAATATCGAACTGACGATTTCAGTGACGTCTCGGACCACTGAAGTCATTGGGTCTCGAGAATTCCCAAGGCTCAAAGAAACATTAATGAAAAACCTGAAATGTTGATATCTACATGATGCCCTGAATAACAGTGCATATTCATCTTTCCCTAACTCGAGTGTAAACTTAATAGAAGCAATGATTTAACTGTTGCTTATGCGATTTTGGTGGGTTACAACGAGGGTGGAGAGGTGCGTGGGTCGGCAACCTCATTTCCTAAGGATGGCTGGAACCTTTCCCCTCTAAAGCGCGCTCTGGAAGTTCAGTGTATTGAGGATCTTCTAGTCCAGCAACTCTTCACCTCCATCCTGCTGGTGCTTCTGAAGTATCCGTCATCTCATTCCCACTAATCGATTTAAAATCCTTGCACAAACCTAGGTCCCTTCAATGAAGGTTTTATTCATTATGTTTTTCTGAATCACATGGACTGCGAATTCAGATAATGCCAGTTAATCGAATTCTAAAGGCAAAATGAGCATATTTTGAATAGGATAAAGAGGGCAAGGCCCAGGCCGGAAGACCTCAGCACCAAGACCGAACCCAAAGGTGATTTTTTAAAAATTTGTCTTAGAAAATACACAATATTGCTGCAATTTAGGTCAATAAATTTTACGCAGTCGACGAGTCGTAGTTTTAATTTGTTCAATGTACGTGTCCACATAAAACGCAAGTTAATTCGTATACCGAGTCTTGTTATGGCATACGAGGTGATTTTTATCTCAGCCATCGTTGAGGGTTACCTGAGAACAGGTTGCTCTTCGCCAGGAATCAGGTTTTATTTGCATAAATGGAAACCTCACAGAGACAATGGTTCCTTAGTTGTTGTGTGTAGCTGAGATCTACTTTCGTGGGGGGTCAGTTTTCGATTTTAGCACTGAATGTACACATACATACATACATGCATACATACATACATACATACACACATACACACAGTTGGCCTGCCCAGGTAATTCCTTGGGTACAGCTGTAATCAGGTTCCAACTTCTTTTATGACTTGTGTGGCCTGGTTGGCGGCGCTCTGGTCTTTCATTTGAAAGACCTGGGTTCGATCCTGATGTGAGTCAGAAATTTAACACATAATAAATATACACACACACACACACACACACACATATATATATATATATATATATATATATATATATATATATATATATATATATATATATATTGCACTGCGTCGATGGCATGATAGCCTGACAAAAACGAGGACCTGCAATTTAATTCTATGCGACGTCTAAAATAATTTGACTTAGGCAATGAATGATTTACCTGGTGGTTAGTTAAATGCACTAAGTTGTATCCAGGAATGTTTCTAGAAGGGCAAGGGGCTAGCAACCTCATCCCAAAATGACAGCTACGAAGTGGAAGGGCAATACCCTCGGGATCTTCCCTTTCTAAGAGTAAAAGCCTACAGACGAAAATAAATATAACGTTTATGATGAATTTGCATGGTACGAATAAAACGACGGGAGGAAAGTCAGCGTCAAGGACATTCGATTTTCTTTTTTTTTTTTTTAACGGCTGACTTACAAGCCATCCAGAGATACCGACCAACGCGCATGTCTCTCTCAAGGATTCGCCGATATCCCAGGCAAACACTGGTGGGGTAATCTTCGTGCAAGACACGAGGCATCTGCGCCCAGAGACGTGTAAGAGATACGGTGCACGACTTCTTTTTTTTTTTAGTTTTTTGTTTTCGTTTTTTGTGAGATCAAGTCTATTCTTCTTGTTTATCATGGTTGGTATTCTTGCTGTTCCTATTTTTGGTTGTGGTTTTGAATTTTTGAGACTTTTATTTTTCTATATTTGGTTTAAATTCGATTTTTCTTATCTTAACAGTGACTTATCTCTTCTCTCCTCTTCTTGGTAATGTCTTTCACATTCGTCTCAGCGATGTTAGTTCCTAATTGAGATGCCTTTTCCTTCATTTTCTTTTTGACCGGAAGCTATTCCCTCTCATCTTTTCCTTTTCCTTTAAAAATGAATATATAAATAAAAATAAATAAATAAATAAAAATGAATAAATAAATAAAATAAATAAATAAATAAAAATAAATAATTTATCAGGACTAAAATGCACCAATCGTAACTGATCCTACCTCAACCCTGCGACGCGTGACTCTCTCCGTCTCTGTTTCTCACGTTGCATTTTTCTTTCGCTTATTTATTTCCTTATGGTCTTCATTCGCTAAATTCATTTTTCATTATATCTAGTGTACTCTTACATTTGCCGGTCCTCTGTTATCTGCTAAATTTATTTCCCAATCTCGATTTCATTCACCTAGATCACATTAGTATCCACAATATGCTTTCTTCCTTCACCTGTCAACAAAGTATGATATATATATTTGCTGCATTTTAAACACCTACGTCGTGACGTGAGCAAATTAGCTCTGTCCCCCACTGGCTGTCGGCCTAAGAAACAGGAGATCAGCGCCTGCCCTATGAGCCTACAGAGGCCCAAGAGGACTTTAATTTAACTGGGAAATGAGCTCGAGCACTTTCCCCTGGGGAGACTTCAGTGTCGACAAGTCATTGCAAATTGTCAGAGATGACCCGAGTTACCAGGTCAATGAAACTTATGCATCTAGAAGCTTGAAGTCATTACTAGTATACGCTTTGCAAACCAGACAGCTTTTTTCTTATCCGTAAAGCCACTAGTTACATATCTTGAAGTTCAGACCGAGAAAGAGCACGGTGGAGAGGAGACGCACCATGATTTAGGAACGACAGTTACGATCATTTTATTATTCTAATGTTCTGATATTGCGGATTGAACGAAAATCCAGAATGATCAAGATTTTATGTTAAGCACATTTTTCACCCACTTCTTCAGTTTTTACCGCCATGTTCCTCAGAGCAGTCTAGTTTACGTAAACACTTTCAATCTGCTCCGCCTTCGGTGATCCAACAAGAACAAGCGGATGCGACAGATCAGGTTTGGCGAGGCAGTATAACCCGAGTTCCAGGAGCCAGCACGTGTCCCTGACTCCCTGGCTAGAGCAGTACGGCGGCAGCCAGCACCGAGGCCGGTTGTCTTTCCGTTAAATTTATGCAAATCGACGCGTGGAGTTGCGGAGATAAAAGCCGAGGATTTAAGAAGACAGAGGTTCGATTCTGCTTCGGTTGTATCGAATGCCACCAAGAAATGCACGCCTAATATCGACTGATATCGTTCGTTTAATCCTTTCATTGACGTTTCAGTTAATTTGATTAATCGCCTTCGTTTAGAATGCAAACTTTAATGGGAAATGAAAAAAAAAACTGCGTGATTTTAATCGTTTTAAAATACATTTTGAAGGTATTCCTTCATTATTTCACATTTCATTTAAGTCTACCTATCTAATTTTTAGTCTTCACAAACTGTTACGTAATCTAAGGATGCACAAAGAACGTCGCTGTAAAATATCACTACATTTTTTTACCTAATTAGAAGCGACTGGATTCCAGCGAACCACTTTTTTGTCTTCCTTATTTATTTTAATGTAAACCTTGTCTTCCGAGCAAGCCTATACATGAGAATGACCCTTGGTGGCTTTGAAAACTTATATTCTTCTCGTACGACACGTAGGAAGTACGACATACGACAAGTTAGTAACAATGATTTTTCACTAATAAGACTCATTAATTTACTAAAGCTACTCTTCCCAGATTATTCTCTTTAGGTACCTGTTCTTCCCACAGCTGGTGTTCCTAATGAGATTTTTAAAGAGTTCCACTCTGTGTAAAACTGAATCCAGTTGGCAACGGTAAGAGAAAGCTTTACCGCTGATGAACAACAAATGGATATATTTTGATGATCATGAAAAATTATGAAATGTGAATATCGGAACTGACTTTTCTGCATTATAAGGAGATCAAAAACTCTTTCCGGGGATTGTTCTTGTTATATTTCATACCTTATGGAAATGCAAAAAACAATTCGGAGGGAGATTAACACGGATGGCTGGGCTTCTATGCTAAACTCTAACTTTGATGGGGTTTCGGAGAAAAAGGAATCATTGCCTCGACTTATCTGGGTGTAAAATGTTCAATGCGATTTTCAAGAAACTACTTAGTTTGATGAAGAAAATGGACAAATAGCTTTTCTAAACAATGAAATCCTAAAAAAGAGTATAGCAGACACCAATAACAATAAATGTTGATAAAAAACAAAAGAAATTCGTGCACATTAGAGATCTACCAGGGTTATCTAAAGATGATGGGCGATTCTTTACCTGAGAGAAAGTTGCTATGGAATAGTCCATAGCCTGAGAATATTGGCTATGTTGTTGCCAGATGGCGAAAGGCAACTGAATGTGGCTCCAGATAGCTTCCAAAAAATAGCTTCACACATATTTAAATAAATTAAACAAAACGTATTTAAGAGGACGGGAGTCTCTTTCTTTCGATACTGGCCATTTCACAATAATGAAAATGATCATTCAGATTTTCTAAAAGAAACTGCATCGAAATTGTTTAATTTGCTGTGGTCTGATTCGTCACCCACTGGCATACCCCCACACCCACCCTGCGTCTCTCTTAATTTCATGTAAGACGAAAATTAGTAAACCCTGATTGGCCATCACACAAACTCTGGTTCTCTAGTTGCCCGGGGCAGGGAGATTGATTGAGGGGAGGGCCTTGAAGCTCGTCAAGTATTCGACTGAAAGGTCGTTGGAAGACACTACTGGACACTGGAGGACTGCATGAATTTTTGGTGAATAGCAGAGCTAAGTGCTCTTGTCCTAGGGCCCTTAGTACGTCTTAGATTTGCAGTCGTATTTCAGTCTCATTCATTTTGATCGCTGTATAATAAAAAGCATTAGCGAATGGGAACCGCATAACTCATTCATGAATGTTTAGTGAAGAGAATCCAGGTGGTATAATTTCGTCTACAGTAACTGAACGCCGCTTTGTAAAGAAATAAATAAATGACGTGAACATATCGGCACCGAATATAACACCAGAAAACATAAGTAATGTGTAAATATACAAGTTTAATTCCTGTTCTTGTTATGAAAGCCCTCTTGCAATTACCAAACCAAACACACCAACGACCACGGCAATAGCAAAGAAAAACTGACAAATTAGAGCATTCGATAATAACATTTTCGTTACAGAATAGACGGCTTCTGATACATATAAACAAAGCAATGGCCAGTAACCGCAGAATAGTCCTAGACGGAAATCATATGGGTTTCGGTGGCAGCAACATTGCTATCCAGGCCACCAGTATGGGCCGTGTGCATGAAACTTACACCTTCATTGCAACAGACTTCTAGGAGCTGCTGAAAGAGACAGCGGGACATAAGGAACCCCGAGAAGACAAAAGCGCACATAGATTTTACTTTTTATTGCTTATCGTGTAGTTCATCGTGATCCTTCATTCGTGTTATCATAGTAATTATTATTCATTATCATCAATAAAACAATGTCGCATTATTCTAATTCATTTTAGCAAGCATAGAGAGAGAGAGAGAGAGAGAGAGAGAGAGAGAGAGAGAGGAGGAGGAGGAGGAGGAGGAGGAGTTGCATAGCAGAATATGGAAAATAAGATTATTTCGTTGCATAATCGAATAAGATTATTTCGTTGCATAATCGAAGAAGATTATTACACTGCAGGCACCTATCCAATAAATGAACGTTTTAAAATTCGCGATAGATGGAAGTTGAAAAAATCTCAGTAGAAATATTTGGTGCATGTGACTGAAAACATTCATACCTCATCCCTAAAAAAATAAATAAAAAAAAACAGGTTGGTGGGTCTAAGCTTCAAAATTCTCAAAAATAACTTTTTTTATATATTATTTCAGGTGATATTTTGAATAAAAAACTTCACTGAGAAAAATCTGATGGCATAGTACTTTTCTCTTACACTATTTTTGTTTTTAATGTTGTAAGAGAAGTAAAACTTGCTTAATTTAAAAAAGTTTCACCTAAATCTAGTGAGTCTTCATCAAGATCCATTTTCAGATAAGAACTCTTCCTCATAATTCACAAAATGAGAGGGGAAAAAGAAGTGTGATTAAGAATCCAATTTGTAGAAGTAACGAGCAATTCCCCTAAAAATGAACACCGTGTCAGCCATGAGCGACGGCAGTGGGAACGTAATTAGAGTAATTATCATATAATCCATCAATTTACAGCCGACGAATCTCGCCCATCCATCATTCTCGAGGAACCCCAACGCCAAAAGACCTTCCACTCCAGCAAGTTAATGCTCTCCCATACATACGAAACTGTAAGATATTTTCGACGGACAAATAACACATGTGAGTGTCACTCAGCCCGAGGGGTTCCAAGAGAAGGCATTATGGGTATGAAGGTGGGTATCTGGTCTGTCCACGGCGGCGCTACCTTAACAAATAATTATAATTAAGGGCAAGATCAGTTAGCCTTCTCGATACGCGGCCGTAGAACCTGATCAGCAAGAGGAGTAGGCGCACCTGCGATGTTCGACTTTTTTTTTTTTTTTGTAGGGGTGGCATTATCGCCAAAACAATCAAGAGAGTGGCTGGTACAAACACCTCTGGCTCTATGAATCCTCACTGCGCATGCTCGGACGTTCCATTATATCGTTACTTGAAAATGCTGCGGGTAAGTGGACTGCATGCTCTTTGAACAGCTGCATAAATTTCGCTTAGCAATTCTACGGGAAGGTAATTATGTTTCTTCTCTGCTATGTACCTGAACTAATATAATTGAAGCTAGGAGATTCCGTACGGCTCTTTGAGTTTTAAATAATGAATCTTGTTTCACTGATCTTTCTTTTTTCGGGAAAGTTAATCCATAAAATTGAAAAAAATCACTTTAAAACCTTTTTTATGCAACCATTTACAGACTGACAATCATTTAATGATATGATGATTCTGTCTACATATTTGCCTTTTAACATAGTTGCATTTACGCAAAGAGAATTCCAGCAGACAATTGAAAGTCAGCACTCTCTACCTCATAATAAAATAAAATAAAAAATGGTATTAATGATTGCATCACCATTTAAAGGCACAAATGCTATGAAGTAACAGGCCATAGGGCTTCATAATAATAACAATGAAAATGTGAGATTTAAAACCACCGCCATCCAATTAATGGATACCGGAATACTTCACGTCACCAGCGTTTTCTTGGAATTTGAAATGGGAAACGAAAACCGTAAAAATATGGTTTTTGGCTGCCTCTTACTTCTGCTAATAGACAAAAAGGCGGACAGACTAAAAACATCCCTCTAGGTGGAAGGAAAAAATTGCATGACTTCATCTCATTGTTATTATGGATTTGGTTACTTTGTCCATCGGTGCACACAAACATACTTAGTCAGAGAGGTTCAGTATACATACATACATACATACATACACACACACATATATGTGTGTGTGTCAGATTGCACAATACAGGCCTCATATATTACTTTACACACAAACTTTTCCACAGAGCTGCATATTGAGTATCCGTCCAAGAACGAATATAGTTATTAAATAGACATCGTTCCCAGTGACCCCTGTGAGGGAATGTCACCGAAGGGTAAGGCATTCAGCCACCAAAACTAGTAACCATTCTTTATGAACAGAAATGACACCTACTCCCCCATCCAACTTCATACAGTTCAGAACAGATAAGGAACATCTTACTGGAATATCCAAGTTCAGAAGGGAATTGCGAATCCTTCCAAGCGTTACGTCAGACCTCACTTGGAGGCGTGGCCATCAGATGACGTCCTTGAGAGAGAGAGAGAGAGAGAGAGAGAGAGAGAGAGAGAGAGAGAGAGAGAGTTAGTTCAAAAGCTTAACGCAGATATATGTTATTCACTTGACAGTGTAGCCCGCTAACGATAGTTAACATTAATCTGGCCTTGACCAAATGTTTTGGGTATTCTGTTTATTTTGACCATCTTTTCTGTTTAAGAAAAAAACGAAGACAAACGAAACCCAAACCTTTCTAGACGCCACCAGCTATTTCAGGACTTTTGAACTCAGCCGACAACGTTCAGAGGGAGCCTTGGAGGAATTATCAATATGATTAAAGGAGTCGGCTGCTCCATCCGGCACATTCCAGGCGAGGAGGGTCAGTTTGTCTGTGGTTAGACCATGAGCAGGATGGCCCATACCCAGCTATAACTGTCTCGATTGATGGACAGGGAAGTCCTTCTACGCCCATAGGTGATTGACGCAACAATCACTTAGTGGTTTCTATGTCTTTGTATCGGGACTAGGGATCGCCATAGCTCAACTATTACCAAAAAAAAAAAAAAAAAAAAAAAAGACGGTATGAAAAACGAAAGAGAAAACACGCCTCATTCAAGTTGTCGGAACCATTCATTAAAACCCGTAAACGTCAATGTCCCCTGTATTACAGACAAGGAAAGTAAGCATTACCTCACCTGAGCTTGGTGAGTGGTGGGGGATTTCAATTTCAGCTGTAAATGAACCGTACAATGTATTTTCTTTATCAGCTGCCACTTACGAGATGAGAAACACCACACGCATGCTGTCGATGCCATTATAGTTAATGTGGTAATCTTTTCCCGCTTATCTCTGAAGACTTTTAATTGCTGGATACTGCTCCTTCAAGTTTTTCTTCTTCTTCTTCATGTAACGAGTTCATATTCCACGCGATCAGAAGTCAATTACATATGAAATCAGATACCAATTGGCTTAAAGCCATAATCAGAGTTAATAGTTCCACCCACGAAATTCTTTGACTTATTATCATTCCTGATTGAGAACCAGTTTGCTCCCAAGGGAAATGAAGACTTGATAACTAAAAAAAATGTACAAAATTAATAAAACAAATAAAAATTAATTGTAAATGAATGAAAGTTATTAAATAAGAATCAATAAAATAAAACTAAAATAAATTAAATATTGACAAATTGCTCTCTTTCACGATATTTTTAGTTCATAATTGCTTTTAAATGGTTAAAAGGCTAGAGAGTATCAAGGCAACAGGAATGTGTAACAACTTAATTTATTTCGTATTTTTGAACGAATAAAACAGATTTAAGACTAATTAACAGACTAATGTATATGACAATGATAAAATATTATTACGCTATTTCAAGAACGATCAGAGCACTCAAAGTTGTCAGTCGAAAAAATGTACGCAAGCAAAAGAACAGCGAATCGTTTCTGACAGGAAGACATTTTAATTACTGTTTTATTCTTTTGGAAATAATTAATAGCTTTTCTATAATACTTATTCCGGCTCCCCCCCCCAAAAAAAAAGAAAGCCATAAATGAGTTTATTGATGACTAGATAAACAAATCCCAATTACTGGTATTTCCCGTAAGATTACTTGTAAATTTATTTGTTTTGTTATGTGGGTATAACAAAATAACAAATTTACAAGTAATCTTACGGAAAATACCAGTAATTGGAATTTATTTATCCAGTCATCAATAAACTCATTTATGGTTTTTTTGGGGGGAGGGAGGGCTGGAGTAATTATTATAGAAAAGCTATTAATTATTTCAAAGAGGATAAAACTGAGTAATTAAAAATGTCTTCTTGTTAGAAACAATTCGCTGTTCTTTTGATTGCGTGCATTTTTTCAACCGATAACTTTGAGTGCCTTGATCATTCTTGAAACAGTGTAATAAAATTTTATCTCTGTCGTATATATTAGTAAGTTAAATCTGCTTTACTGATTGAAAAATATGAAAGAAATGAAGTTATTACACATTCCTGTTGCCTTGATACTCTCTAACCTTTTAACTATTTAAAAGCAATTATGTAAGAATGAACGGAAAATAACGTCAAAGAGATCAATTTATCAATATTTAATTTATTTTAGTTTTATTTTTTTATTCTTATTTAATAACTTCCATTTATTCATAAATAATTCTTATTTGTTTTACTAATTTTTTACATGTTTTTCGTTACCAAACCTTCATTTCCTTTGGGTATAGCTGGTAGCGTTGCAATCTGCCTCAGTTGAATCTGTAGTATAAACTTATTAATTAGGGGGAGACGTCTGTAATTTTGTTCAAAAACGCTTTTAAGTTTTCATCTGCCACGTTTATTTGAGCCTCTTTCGACTTCATGTTTGAATTGGTCCTCTTTTGCTTCTTGACGCTTTTTCTTGATATAAAATGTCTAAATTGCGATAGGTATTTGATGTCCGTAACGAAGATGCTGTCTCGACATTGAAAATACGGGTAAATGAACTGTTAAAAAACTGATAAAAACCGGCTCTAATTTCAACGTTTCTATAAAATTCCTGTTAAAAGGTTCCTCAAATTCCTTTGAAGGTCTCTTTAAAATGAGTGGCAAGAGCTTGCTCTGCTATCTGTTAACTGAAGTTTTTAAGCAAAATTTTGCGCTAATTCCTGGCAAATGTTCTCTGAAATGCCTGTTAAAATCCTGCTCCAGTTCCATATTAAAGTCATCGAAGATTATCTTTGAAGGAGCATTATCATTCCTCAGAAGGGTTCTCTTTAAACTCTTTGCTGGAGCTTGTTCAAACCCACAGGAAGATACCCTGAGATGGAATAAATTCATTAAGTACAAAACGTTCTCATACGAGTTCGCTACACAAGGGATATTTCGATATATTTGTGCGCTGCGCAAATTCCCCAATCATTAATGATCTCAACAGCCACCATTCAAAGGATAAACTGAATTATTATCTCTGATGGTACTCTTCCATAGCAACAGAAGATAAAGCAACGTCCCCGCAACGGACAGAAAGGTAAACAAAAAATAAATAAATTATATAAATAAGTACCAGAGGAAAGAAACGCACTGTAAAATGAGTGTCCGAAGAAATCAAGTCTGGTTCGTCACTAGACCCTCAGGGCAGGTCATCTCATCTTACAACAGAAGCGGTTGAAGGATAAATGATGGAAAAAGTTTTATTTCAACAGCATCCTTGGCAGCAATAGAAACGAATCTACGTTGAATATCACGAGAAATGGCTCG
>NC_089743.1:90331402-90333902 GCF_040412425.1 Macrobrachium rosenbergii | reverse complement strand
TGCGTCACTGTAGTCCTGAGTTCTTGCCTTCCGTGGTTCGAGCCCATGAGACCACGAACTTATTATCAACTAAAAAATTCCCCTTCGGATAACATATATGAAAATATATTATTCCCGAGGTAGCGCAAATTGGATATTAAAGGACATTTTTAGGTTAATGGTTCTATATATACATATATATATATATATATATATATATATATATATATATATATATATATATATATACTGTATATATATATATATATATATTATATATATATATATATTATATATATATATATATATATATATATATATATATATATATATATATATATATATATATATATATATTTGTGTGTGTGTTTTCATGGTCTGTGAAAATTAAATCCACCCACGATGATATACAAAACATTAGAGAATGACCCGGGTGTGATAATTTCATCACGTAATTACGTTTCATATCATTTACCAGGTTAAAACAGTTATTCTAAATTAAAGTAATTCCTGCGAGCTACTTAATTAATCTTGTATCGCTGAGTGACTCCAATGCGCCTAAGGAAGGCATCTTCATTCCATGTCTTCAGTTAATATGTTCATCGCAGACTAGAATTCAGTGCATCGTGGGAAGAATAATCACTGTCGTTTTTTCCCCTCTTCATACAAGTACCTCGGATTTTTCTTTCATCACCGATTTATTCCAGCACGACCTGGGAACAAATCTCTATTTACTTCTCTCTCGGGCTGTAAAGTTCCTGGAATATTTTATCCAATAGCTGGGTGATTTCAACGCGACCCAGGAACCAATCTCAGCGTGATTTTTTTCTCTTGTTTAATGATGGAGAGAAGATTTGCGAGACCAACTGGTTACAAGGCTTTGAATGGAATGTAATTTGTTCAAGACCAAGTTTCCTTTTAAGGCTGAAGTGGTGGTTTTGTTACCTTCTGGATGAAGAAGCTACTTGCTCCGATCACTAATGCCGTCTGGTAGCTAGTCATTCGAAGAGTTCATGTTCTTCTGAGAAGCATCTCATTAGCTGTGTATTTTATTCCCTTTGACGTTGATATTAGGAGGACGTCTTGTACAGTACTCTCTGAAGAGTGATCTATATCAAAGACTGGAAAGAAAGTATCCACTACCCAGGCCCCAGGACATGAGGGTTCAGAGGGCTGTGGTCCTGGTATTGGGCCCAGTGAGGCCAAATTTAGCAGAAATTAATGTTGAAGCCACAGCAGTAGGATGTATATTATTTCCAGGAAAAGTTCGCCTTCGTGAACTAAATTTATTGACAGTTTGAGTTGAAATCACCTGTAGCAGCAGAACGTAGGCAAATTCCAGTTATAAGATATAAAGGAATCCACAGTAAAGTACATGAATGCATCTATTTAGTGTTATAAACGCCCTGAAAGCCATATTGCAACGTTAAGGTTCTTTCGACAATGTAAATATATCCTTTTGCACTGTAATTAACGCCGATGATCTTCGGTGTCGTGATTTTGTCGATTTTTTTTATCTCTAATGGTGATTAGTCCTGTTGGTATAAATAGGGAATCGTCTTCGGTAAATAAAAAAAAAAAAAACCTTGTTCTAAATTTCCACTCTCTAATGACGTTTAAGATACGAGTTTTGAACCGGTACTTAGGTAACTAAAATTCAGACATTTATTTCATAATAGGAAGCATGCATGCATGCAGAAAGCAGAGAAAGCCTACTTATTACCAAATTTATATACTCGTTACAATTTCATCTCCGTTTACATCATTCCTGTTTTCATATTTATACTTTTATTCTATGGAACCCACTACTCAAATCGATTCCATTTGGTCTTGTTTTTCGGTCTCTGTTTGTCGACGTCTGTCACTCTGCCCGTCAATGGCTCGTACTACCGAAGTGACGAATATGCTCTCAAGTTTCTTTAAACTAGCTTTAAATACAGTCCAATGAAAATAGTAAAAATTGCGTCTCTTAACACGGACCGTTCTTTCTATGTTTGTCCATGACGAGAGGCAAAATAAGCCACACCGTGTTTTATGTAAATAGCGACACGGCACTATTCATTTATGAAGTTATTACTGACGAGGAGACTTTATGTAAAATGGCACATCCTTGGTTTTGATAAGTGGTTTTCACCATAAAAGCGAAACTCACTGCTGCGCTGAGAGAGATGTAAACGAATCTTAATTCCCACTGAAGTGACCGCAAGATTGAGACTCCACTATCTGTCCTGAAAGCCGCCTGGTCACCTAGGATATAAACAAACCTCGGATGATATTCATCATCATCATCAGTATCATCAACGAGTGATGCACAACCATGTTCGAATATCTGCAGGATGTAAAAACTTAAACATTCAAATGCAGAAGACCTGTTGCTGAAAATTTTCATCAAAAATTCTTCAGCACTCAAATTTTAAGGGTATTTTCAGAGCAATAATAATAATAATAATAATAATAATAATAATAATAATAATAATAATAATAATAATAATAATAATAATAATAATAATAATAATAATAA
>NC_089743.1:90278902-90328902 GCF_040412425.1 Macrobrachium rosenbergii | reverse complement strand
CATTATTAGAGAGATTCATCGATGAATTTATAACCAATTATGGCGACCATTCCTTGCAAGCGATTAACCCAGCCGACTACAAAAATGACTCTAACTGGTCACCAAACAAGAGGGTCGTGTCGAAAACTGAGTGTGGGGGAGTCATCACTCTCAATGAAAGTCAGATTATAACCTCTCCAGACTATCCAAATAATTATCCAAACGGTGCCAGATGCACGTGGACAATCATTGCACAGTTAGGTACAAATTTTGATCAGATTCAACTGAATATTCTAGACTTTGCCATTGAGCAAGGGACCTGCATTAACGATTACCTTTCGATTACTGACCATGCAGTCGGTGCATCAAAGGTATTCTGTGGCGATAAATATGACCCTCTGATACTCTCCATGAGTAATTCTTTGACGATCAACTTCAACAGTGATGACACTATCACAAGGAAGGGGTTTAAGTTGCAGGTCTTGGGACTGAAAACAACCTGTGGAGGTCTCTATGACATCATTGGTAACGAGACGTTTCTCTTCACAACTCCAGCAAGCATAGTAGGTTCAAGGTGCCACTGGCTCATCACCTCAAAGTCAGCCGTGTCCCTTGAACTGGTCAATTATTTTGGAGAGAAAGCACTCCAAGACATGCTGAGGGTTACGACAGAAAGTTTTGGTGCGATGGAACCCTTTGACATCAAGAAAGTGTACGTTTCAAAAGTGTTCTCTGTCTCGTTTGCCGAAAATGTACTGAGGAAGGACGAGTTTCAGCCCGGAGCCCAATTTCAGGTTTTCCCTGTCAAGAAGGTTAGGCTTTGTAACACCACCATTGACATGAAAGAAAATGCTTCTTTCATCATCAATTCCAGTAAGTACCCGAATGGTTATGATGACAATGCAAGATGCCTCATTACATTGCAACATGACATGGGAGAAGAATATATCATTAAACTACAGTTCATAAAATTTGATGTTGAAGAACATTCCGAGTGCGGATTTGATTCATTGACGATAATCGACGAAGGGCAGAATTTCAACAGGACTTACTGTGGCACCCTGAAAGAGGAAAGTTACAGAACCAAGAGCCAGGTACTAAAACTATATTTTGAAAGTGACTCTCGCAACGTGTTTGTTTATGAAGGTTATTCCATCTACGCGAGAATACAGAGAATGAGAGAAAATAAATGTGTACTAACCAAGACACAAAGATATGTCTGGACACTCAAATCTCCACCACTTCCATATGTCTATCCAGGTTTTACAGTCTGTGATATCGACGTTAGAGAAACCTCTGTTGAAAGATTCAAGATAATTTTTAAGAAATTCGGTTTGGAGCACAAACTACCTTGTACTGAAGGTGACTATTTGTCGATTACAGATAAATTCATTAACAACACCGAGTGGTACTGTGGGAACATGGAAGGCGAATCGATCATGACGGCTGGTAACAATATCAAATTCCAGTTTTCTTCTGATTTTTATGATTCAGCAAGAGAATTTGAGATTGAAGTAAGAGGAATGGCTTCATCTCACTGTGGCGGAAATACAGTCCTAGCCCCGGGAACCAGCATAAATCTGCGTGTCTCAAAGAACGAAGAAGAATGCGTCTGGGTTGTCAGAGGGAAAAACAGTACTCTAGTTCTTGATTTTAAACGCGTAAGTAATGTTCGCATATCTCAGACAGGCGTGTATAACGAGCTGTTCAGCTATAACGCAAGGACAATAAATTTCATTGACCCATCAGATAGATACATGGTCGTGAGCAGTGAGGAGAGAGCTGTCATTCATGTTAATGCTTATGCTACGTACTCTGAGTGCGGAACTGAACTGGAAGTTAAGAAAAGGCCTTTGATTGTTACCAACGGTGGCATATCCTCTTGTCCCATTACAATCAAGAGGTCACAAAACAAAAAGGAAAGATTGGCTGTAAGGTACACCTTACTCTCTTTGCCTCAAATCACATGTCCTGTGAAAATTCTGGATACTGAAGAAGGCACAGCTACCAAACTATGCTCATCTGATTGGAAGAAGACTTATATAACAACCAGTTCCGAATTCACAATAAATCCTATCGTACCATCATCAGAAAATGCCAATAGCTATATGGTACTGATCAATCCGGTCAAATTTACCTGTGGCTCAACATTTAACGTTGGGGATGATAAGATCATCTTGAAATCAAAATCACTGGACCATAAAACCACTTGCGTCTTTAGGTTTAAAAGCGATGGTAACAGAATAGCTCTTGACATTGCAACATCAAGTAAAAGAGCCTTAAACACGATCAGCGTATCTGCAGACGGATCATTCCAGTCATTACGAGAGTTATCAAAGGATTTAATCACGTCATTGGCGACCAAAAAAGAATTTCTAGTCATCGTAGAACCTTTTCCAAGAACAGTTAGCTTTGTAGTGCAGGTAATGAAAGACCTGCCAGTTACAGACCTGTGTACCACGTGCCTCATTGTAGGACCTGGTAGTCAAGGAGTAATCGTCACACCCACATCCAAAAACTTGAATACATATCCAGCTGGATTATCTTGTGATGTTAAATTTGAAGGTAGTGATCTTAATCGGACGGTTGCTCTGGAATTTCAAAACATTGATATCCCATTGAACACATCCCTGGATACTCTTACTATAGTGAAAGAAGGAGCTGAAACTATTATTCATCCTGCAAGGATAACACCACTCCCTATACTTTGCTGATGGATACTCCATTTTCTATAAAGTTCAAAACCAGAAGTAATAATGAGTATGAAGGATACAAGATTGGATACAATGTTCTTGATTGCGGTGGTATTATTACACTGAAAGATGAGTCACCAATTATAATAGAATCGCCTGGCTATGGCAATGTGTATCCTACTTATACAGAGTGCATTTGGCAGATTGAAACAAATATTACAAATATCAGTGACAGAATCCGAATGAAAATAAAGAAATTGGAACTTCATGCATCTGATAAATTAGAGGTCATTGATCCCTTATATAGCCACAATCGAATATATTCTTTTACAGGGTCCGTTAATGGATCAGTGATCACCAGTGTTGGAAATCAGCTGCGAGTGATATTCAAATCTGATTCCAGAGGAGTGAGTGATGGTTTCCAGTTTGAAGTGAGAGCAACTGTGTCAGGCTGTGGTGCTGATATTGACACAGCAGTAGTGGGAGAAGGAACTATCTCAACGCTCGATTTTTTCCCAAACACTGACTATTGTCTGTTTCGTGTGAGGCCAAGTGAAGGTAAAGTAATGTTGCTTGAACCACTTGCAAAGAGGAGGTCAGACAGTGTGCGTCGCATCCCTGACACAAGTGAGTGTAAGGAGGGCAGTGTGATTCTTTCTGACAAAGGTTTCTTGAGCCAGGGTGAAGTATACTGCAACAATGACTTATTGCCAGTTGTCATGACCACGCAAGATTTGTTACTGTTGATTAACACTCCTGCGCTGCCGCCAATAGAATTCAGATTCAGAGCTGGAGGATGTGGGGGTGAAATAAGTAATGACAGTCCCACTGGCACTTTGTCTTCTCCAAACCACCCAGACCCATTTCATGGGCCAATGACATGCACCTGGACGTCTCGGTCAGCGATGCTAATCGAAGTGAAGTACATAGATCTTTTACCAGAAACTGATTACCTCAACTTAACAGACGCAACTCACAATGTTTCATTGACAGGAAGCACGTACCCTTATTATATTCTCTTGGATGTACCATCTGTGATCACTTTCATGGGAGGTAGCACGGATGTGAAGACAGGATTCCAGTTAGAGTATGAGTTTGTGGACCATCAAGGAGTTTGGAACGTCGACGTTGCTCTGCCGGCCATGATAGTGGGGTGGCCAGGCACGCAGCACAAGCCATCAGCGTGGCACGTAGTTGGGCCTAGGGGAGGAAAAGGTCTGACAATATTGGTGTGGGCGGCTTACATCCCAAGTGACCCAGAATGCACCACACACTTCTTACACGTCGGTGGCGTGAATGAAGAAGGAGAAAGAGTTTGTGGTGGCGCAGGTTTGCGAACCATACATGTATACGGACGGGAGGCCATCTTAGTACTCCATACTACTTCTCCACTAGCAGTCTTAGCTGCCTCGGTCCACGTCATGGGATGAACATATTTCTGTAGCATAGATTCACCATTTGAACCAGTATGTACGTTTCCTGGTACATTTTCCTCGTCAAGCAGCCCCGCTTAACAGAAGTAATTCTATTGTAATTATCTGCATTGTCTTGCTTTCATTTTGTTTACTGATTCGTCCTGCCATATATCTGTGCACATGCATACATTAATTCATTTCAATATCTACTGTGTTTCCTGTGTAGATTCTAAGAACAAGTTGTAATTACTGTTAAGATCATTCCTAAGAATAGGATCTACTCCGCAGTATTCATATACGACGACAATACTCTGAGTTCTCTTACTCTCCCAAGCCTGTCATATACGTCGTGACTCGATGACTAACTAGGCACTAATGTCCCTGGCCTATTGGTCTCGGGTAATGTTGTGACAGATTGCGTGCTTTAGTCAAGTCCGTTTCATTTACCCCTCATACTCAAAATGATACAAACTAACACTGGATGTGAACAATCACGATTGCCTTTGCCAAATGCATTTATCTTCCTTTATTCCGCGTGTACCAAGAAGTGCCATTTTATAGTGGAAAGTAGTTTGTGTAATGAAAAAAGGAAAATATATTCACCCGCGGAAAAAAACGTTCAATAAAGTGTTTATAAGGCAAAGAAGCAGACTGAAAAACCACTGCAATAAATTTCAGGAAGCTACAAGAGTGACAGATTTATAGGCCAGATTTTGACTCCCGGCTTGACGCTCATACCCAGCCACAGTCGGGTAGTTGGGTACACAGGCGCGCGGAAAACGGGGATCGAATCTCGCACCTTGCGAATGCGAATCCACGCTCCATAATAGATTCAAGTTACTGAAGTGCAATACTATATATAAAATGCCGTCAAGACTTGCCATGTCATTCTGATTCGTTTGTAAAGAACAGAATGACTTACTTTTTTTTTAAATTGGCGGTTTCGTCTTAGGACAAAGCAGTTTGATAAATGCTAGTATTCATTACGTAGAATGAAACGGCATCTAGCAAGTGTAATTTATTACAATTACAAAACGTTAATTTTGATTGCAAACGTTTAATACACAGACATTTTTGAAGACTGCCTGCAAACTGCAATACTCAATTCTTATAATTGTTTTCAGTAAATGTATGTCTTATTCTCATCAATGTACGGTATCCATACTACATGTTATGATATATATGTTTTAGTTTAATTGATAGTTTATATATCTGAGATGATATGCCTTTTCAAGTTACCCAGACTTGTACTGTAGCTGATATTCTGATAAACTGATTATCACAAATGTAGTGGAGTTGAAATGAGGAAAAAAATCCACGATAAGAGACGTTTCACAGTTTCTCTTGAGGAATACCTAAATAACTTTTGAAATATTTCCTACAAGAAATATGTTTTTAACTTTTGTAAAATATTACGTTGAAGGTGAGAGAGAGAGAAACATATACTTGCATTGTACTGATAAATTCACTTATCAAAGAATCCAGCTGAATATCTAAACATATTTATAGCTCATTTATAGCTTATTGTTTGTGCTTTGTATGAGCAACCAGCCTTATATGTTATTGTTACCGTTGCTATTGTTACTGTTTTTTATATATTTAATGATGTTTTTCGTTGTTGCTGATGATGTTGATGTTTTCATTTCCAGAAGTTGTTCAAGTTACTGAATAACCGCAAAATGAAGACCGGATTCCCACATTTTATACTTGAATGTGCCCTCGAGATTTTCTTAGTTTTACAGTCATTTAATTACTGAATCATCTGCTTGTCAATGTAAGCTGATGCTGCGTCTTAACTGTAAAAGCCTATTTATTTATTTATTTATTTATTTATTCTATTTAAGTGATATCCCTTTGTTATATGTTATGCCTTCCGTTCTTTGAATCTGGTCTGGCTTTGTCCCTTCTTCCAGTTTCTACTTAAAACTTATCTGTTTTGTTTCATTTTTGTTTCCCGTTCTTTTATTTCATGACATCCAGACCTTCATTCTTACGATTTCGCTCTTCTCGATTTTCTGTCAGTTCTTTGTTTATTTTCGCTTCTCGCAATCTTAAAATTTTTGTACAGTTTTCTCAAACACATTTTGTACAGTATTTATTGTTTTCAATGTCTGACGCCGGTTAGAAGGTTATTTTTCTATTGATATCGTTGTTGTTGTTATAAAATAAGTACAAATGACTGTTATTTGACATAAGATGAATAAATGGTTGTCAACAGACGTAAAAATGTTGTTTCAGTGTTGTTTCCTGTCATTTAGACTCGATTTTAAGTGTGTATTCCCGTCATTATAAAATCCAGACAGCTTAACGGATCCTAAATCCTAAATCTGATGAATAAATTCCGTCAAATGAATATTTAGTTTTCATTGAATCGTTTTGTTTCAGTGCCAATTCAAACCAGTATTACTGGCACTCAGTTTTTTCACACAATATTTTTGCAAAGTCTGGTTTCTCGTTTTGGATACGGACTTTAACAATCAAAATATGATGCCACAACAGTTACCAAATGCTACCGAGTTTGGAATGATCGTGACAAGTAGCTTTCGCAAGGCGGAAAGAAAACGACCTACAAAAATCGGCCTCCGTTGGCTGCTCAGATTTCCGAAGTCCACATCAGGTATCATATTCTCTTTCAGACCTTACCAAAATTAGGGAAAGGGTCTGTGCTGGTGCAAAACTAGCTAACCTGAGCCAGCCACGACAATGAAAATTACACTTTCTCTGTAATTCCATTAACGGAAAATGTACCTGGCTTACAGCATTCAAATGTCAGGTAACTCATCCAGTGATAGTGTGTTGGCCAGACGTTGCACCGAGCGTCGATACAAATTCCGAGAAAGAAGTTATTGTTGATATCTATTTTCAATAAATGAATTTGTGTTAGAGGATGAAGCTTCCTAGATGTTAACTTCATCAGTTAAAGAAATAGATTTTTCCCGTATGGGAATACTATTGTCTCAATTGCTGACGTTGCTTCCGGGTAAATTTCTCAGCAACTTCAACCACTGTAGATGAGAATCACGTCGTGTGATTCATTATTCTAACAGTGATACTACTGGGAAGATGAATAAGGGAAAGCAAACTAAAGATGAAGTGCAGAAAAGTCGAACAAGCGATAAAAACAAAATGTTGAGAAGAAAGAGGATTTTGTGGAATTAAAGAAACTTCAATGAAAGATGAAGATAAACTGAACAGATAAAACGTATAGAGGAAAACACTCAATAAGGTCAATTACAAGACATTAATAATATCAAGAAGTGGCGTGAGAATTAAAGAGGAAAAGTCAGAAAACAGACGATTTCCAGACAAAACATAGAGTATTGGGATGAGAAATATACAGACCTGTAGGTTTCTGCAAAATTATGAAACATTTAAAGTGAGGCAGAATGTAGGATGGCTAAAAATATATATATATATATATATATATATATATATATATATATATATATATATATATATATATATATAATATAATCACGGACTAATTACCTGCAAGAAAAAACTTCAATGAAAAACCGGACTTGTGCTTCATGATACTACAGAAAAACTAAAACATAATTACAATAAAGGAATAAAATACGTAACAACTAACAATGTGAAACGCTGACTGATTAACAAAAGAAGAATACATTTAACAAAAGAAGAATACAATCTCATGGAATAATAAGAGCCTTTTGGGTATGATCGTTATCGGGAAAGACATTCCTTTCAGCGCGCCCCGTTACCGATAACACTAATGACGAAAGCGCTTTTTTTTATTGCTCGCTTTTTTACGAGAATCACGCCGGCATTATGCAGTCTCCCAGAGATGTGACGTTCGCTCAAAATAAAGATAAAACTAATGAAAGGTCGATGTGGGTCAGGCATGGGGGTTAGACGATGCCCCACACTGGAGGTGGGTAGAGCTGTGTCGCCATTCCTGGAGACACTGAGATAGCGGTGGGAGCTGAACCACGAAACTAGTTCTTCATGCATAACGTACCCTCGTGCTGTGTCTTCTTTGTAAACACTGTGGTTAGTGTTGGTTTTGCTATCCTACGTTCGCATAGGATAGTCGCAGGAAAGGGGAACAAAGGAATCAAAGATCGAATGGCCTATTTTGCTATGCGAATTCAAATCCCCGGAAGCAATGTGTAATGAGCTAATGCGCATTTTCACCACCGATTCTAATCTCGTGCTGCCCAAACATACACACATACAATATACATACATACACACACACTATATCTATATATATATATATATATATATATATATATATATATATATATATATATATATATATATATATATATATATATATATATATATATATATATTTATATATATATATATCTTAATACTAAGAGCAGGGTTCCATGATGTCGAGAAAAATCTCATGTAAATTAGAGTGAAAATAGATGAGCACTGCTATTTCAGTTTTTATATTTATTCATCTCCAGGCTGTCAAACTTTTCAGCAATACACTGGAGCTTTATTCGAAGACGAATGTTTATAATAACAGGCATTTTAAGGGATATGTGGTTCATTTCATGACGGCTAATCAAAGAGATATTGTCAATACTAACTAACGTCTATGAGCCCTAAGACAGAATCCCATTCACGACTAGAGTCCCTGAGAAATGCAATGACTTATGCAAGGGAAGAGCAACGCCCTGCAAACTATTATGGCTTCGCAACGAGGTGCGACATTATTTTTATAGGTACGATATAACCCTCTCGTTTTCGTCCACATTCTGGACGTCCATTGACCATTCCGGCACCTTTTTGTTGCTAAAGCCGCCATCCAATTTCGCTCTTGATGAGATATAGGCAATAAAAAGAGAACGTTTTTGCTTATTTTTTTTTGTTCTAACCCCATAAAAACTCGTCGTTAATATATGAGGAAACGTTATTCATTAATGAGTTCCATAAAAAAAAAAATACAAAGAAGTTAAGTATGCCTTAGTTTAAACCAGACCACTGAGCTGATTAATAGCTCTCCTAGAATTGGCCCGAAGGATTAGATTTATTCTACGTGGCTAAGAACCAACTGGTTACCTGGCAACGGGACCTACAGCTTATTGTGGAATCCGAACCACATTATGACGAGAAATGAATTTCTATCACCAGAAATAAATTCCTCTAATTCTTCATTGGCCGGTCGGAGAGCCGAACGCTGGGCCAACAGCATGCTAGCCGAGAGCTCTACCCACCCCACCAATGAAGAACTACATACAGCGTGGGTATATATTACCTCTCTGTCAATGAATAGTAGGGTATCTTGTACTGAAGAAAAGTGAACTTTTTAACCAGTCTTCAAGATTATAAAATCTACTCTATATGCTGTCTAACCCAAAGCATCGAGGAGCTTTGACAATATATGGGATTGTCAACAAAAAACTTCAGGTATTGCTGGAAAAGGCATTTTTCATTAGAAAAAATCACGAACACTTCATTCCAGTTACCAACTTGAAAGTCAAATGATAATTCAACAACGGACCCTGTTCATAATCACAAAAAAAAAATGAGGGTTTCTGTAATGTAATAATGTTATTTCCTTACTCTAAGTTCTGACGTACAGAAAAATTTAAACACTTTACTACATTACGCTTCATTTATATTTACCAAAAATTAACTCTTCAGAAAGTTAATCTTTAGTAATATTCGAATAAGCGTAACCGGAGCTAAGGATTACACACGCAGACACACACACACACACACACACACACATATATATATATATATATATATATATATATATATATATATAAATATATATATATATATATAATATGTATATATATATAGTTTATATATTATATATATATATATATATATATATATATATATATATATATATATATATATATATATATATATATATACATAATACATACACACATATACATATATATATATAATTATACATACATACATACATATATATATATATATACAGTATATATATATATATAGGCTATATATATATATATATATATATATATATATATATATATATATATATATATATATATATATATATATATATATATGTGTGTGTGTGTGTGTGTGTGTCCATGCAACTGTTAGTTTTGAGTGTGCTTATTCGAATGTTGCCAAAATCAATTCTGGGAAAGCATAACTCTCGCTCGTCAGTATGCTATAAGCCCTTCCCCTGGCCCTGCCCGTCCTCAGTATTCGAAATTAGGACCCCTAAAGAAGATAGCAAAACTGCAAAAAGATAGACAGTTAAGATGAAACCCATCTTACCCACGCAAGCCTCAAATCGCTCATTCGAGCAGCCCATTACTGCACTGAAGTTTCCAATACAAATCAAAACATGTCTAGCAACTCTTCCCACTCCTTCCTGCAGCTTTCCATAAAGTGCAACTTTCCTTTCATCAGGTGCATCATTAGCGGGTGCATGACACACAAACAGACTGATGTTACCGTGATCTGACTTGAACCGAGCGTACAACAATCGCTCGTCCATAGGATCCCATTCACACAGATCCTTCTTTGCCTGGCATCCCAACAGCAATCCTACTCCCTGATATTGCATTGCATCCCGTCGGCTAGACGTCAACAAACGTGAGTTATTCCCCAAATCCAATTTATCGACCCCAGTTAATCTTGTCTCTGTCACAGCAAAAATATCTACTGTAATTGATAACTTTGAAAAACTGCCGCCAACTCTTCAATTTTTGCTATCCTGATAGAGCGTTCTCACGGTCTAATTGCCAATTTTGATAGCATTTTCAGCATGAATAAAAGAATTAGGAGACCGTGAGATTCTTAGCACCCACTGCCCGTTTAAGGGCTGCACGGGACTTGGGCGGCCATTTCTCTTCTGTCAGAGTCCATCAAGGTTTCTTTGGCTAACTACATGAACACCTCACCGCAGTGTTGCGGTCGCAGCGGGCAGCTAACTTGCCTGAGTGCCCATACCCGACAGGTTCAGCTATGGGGAGGCCAATCGCATGCCGGCGTGCTTCCCAGCCATTGCACTCTCGAGGAGTTTATCTGCCTGAGAAGCAAACAATCCCCTGCTTCCACACGCACACACACACACACACACACACACACATATATATATACTGTATATATACATATAAATTTCTGACTCACATCAGGATCGAGCCCAGGTCTTTCAATTGAAATGCAAGGGCGCTGCGCACTCGGCCATACAAGTCAGCGGCCTTGCCTTTCAATTGAAAGACCTGGGTTCGATCCTGATGTGAGTCAGACATTTATTTCTGTTCCATACGTGATTGTGTGTTGATTATTTCTTATTGATTATTATATATATATATATATATATATATATATATATATATATATATATATATATATATATATATATATATATATATATATATATATATATATATATATATATATATATATATATATATATATATATATATATATATATATAATCTATTTGTTGATATACGCTACAAGGCTTATCGGAACACAAACAGCATAAGCCTCAAGAATAAATGAAGAGATCTGGCAATATACTATGATTATGTATGAGAACCCAATTTTAGGCTGAAGGTTTAAATTTTCAATGTTCTCATGCTGGTGACTAAAAAACTGATAATAATCATCATATATATATATATGCATCAAAAGCGTTTTGATTGGGAAACCAAATCGCTCAACAATTTGCATTCATTAGTTATTTCCTAATGATATTTGCTAATATGTTAAATGAAGTTCATTGTTTTGTGACACAAATAATTATGTAGAGAACCAAGACAAAGAATTTATATATATTATATATATATATATATTTTGATATATAAATATATATATATATTCATTATTTCCTAATGATATTTGCTAATATGTTAATGACGTTCATTGTATATATATATATAATATATATATATACATATATATATATATATATATATATATATATATATATATATATATATATATATGCATGTGTTTAGAAAGTGTCTCTCTTCATTACTAAGCTTAAAGGATATAATGAACACCCATATTAAACAAACGCCCTAATGCGTAATACATTCCTAAAATTTGCACTATCAAATGATCTTCCTTATTTGATCACTAAAAAATACTGGTGCCTCATGAATCCTGACTATAGGTACGTTATATTGATAAAAAAAATCCCAAAAATACTAATGGATTAGAGTTGGGAAATCTGTTCAGCTATATAAAATCGATAAGCTTAAGTAGGTGTCCTATCAAAAAGAATTTAAGAGTTCTTTATTTTTAAGGTAACAAAAGCATGTCGCTGAAATGAGATTAGGGAAAGCCCAGGAATTTAAAAAAAAAATTAAATTCAACACCTTATAAGATACAGCACGTTTTCTTTGTCTTAGGAAAATGGCAAATGCATTCCACATAAATTAGCTTTACTTTTCGAGAAAGGTTCGGAATTCGGGTCATGAGTTTCGAGGGATTTTTGCGGATGACTGTCTCCAGCGAAGAAGAGAGGTGGTTGGAGATAAACGCCCAAAAGAAAGACCTGCTGGTATAATTAACGACACGGAGATGGAATGGAAGACGAAGAGATAGAGAAAGAGAGAGAGAGAGAGAAGGGTCACGTGTTTAATATACACGTTCTTACACACACACACACACACACACACACACACATATATAATCATGAAGCTACAAATGTCGCTTAATATCAAATTCACGCTACCTCGGGAATATCTCCGATGGAGAATGATCTTCGAAGGGGAATTTATAAGTGACAAATGGATTGGTACTACCGGGTCACGAACCCTCGACACAGAACTTATCCAGCAACTCCAGTCGACGTTACCACTGAGCTATCATGATTGTAAATAAATCACGGTGTGATAAAAATTTCACATATACATATATATACACACACACACACACACACACATATATATATATATATATATATATATATATATATATATATATATATATATATATTTGATATATATTTGTATGTACGTGTGTATACGTGTGCGTATGTGTACGTGAGCGTAAGTGTTGTTCATTTCTTTTTTTTCAAAACACCTGTCAATAATAAACAGTTAATACCAAGTAACTGCATTAACTCATGCTTGCCTTAACCGTTATTCTACACCCCGTGACACAGTTGCTTTCAGTTATTACTCGCAACAAAAAGGGCGAGAGAAGAAAGAGAAGAAATAAAAAAAAAAAGAAGGAAGTCATCAAGTTTCAAGCGTTGACTCTTCAAGCACTCTCCTGATTAAATCAAATTGCCATTATTAGCCAATCAAAAATGGAAGATTTTTTTTTGCGTTGTGCTTTTGTCGCAGCTAAAGCAGGATGCTGGGACGGTTGTTTATAGACATGATTTGGGTCGTTGTTATGAATGATAATCTTCACCAGAACGAGTTTGTTTTTCTGAGGAGAATTAAGTTTCCTCATGCAAGTGGAATTATTACCGTCGTTGATGCTGAGGTAATGAATGATTTTTTTTTAGCGAGAGTTAATGAGACGTTTACTGCAGATTGACAAAAAGCAGTAGATAGTTTGGTGGAGAAATGTTTTTCATTCTCTCTCTCTCTCTCTCTCTCTCTCTCTCTCTCTCTCTCTCTCTCTCTCTCTCTCTCTATATATATATATATATATATATATATATATATATATATACTGTATATATATGATTTTTCTAGAAGATTTAATGAGACGTATAGATTGACAAAAAAACGGTATATAGTTTGGTGGATTTTTATTCTCTCTCTCTCTCTCTCTCTCTCTATATATATATATATATATATATATATATATATATATATATATATATATATATATATATATACAGTATATATATCACAAGAGACATAACTTAGCAAGTAGCTATGATAAAGGATTTTAATTTTAATTGTACCCACATCCGGTATTAACTTTTACGATTGTATCCTATCAGAAATGAAGTTATGGAGAGTGACCAGACTGCAAGTCCTGTCGCTGAGGACGTTAAGATCCATCCTGAAGGTCGAACCAAAATTAACCTTCATTCTGACTTCTTTTGCACTGGCCACCGTTGAGAAAGACGTGGGTCCGGGCTGGACGACGACGAGAGAAAACGTGGAGTTCGTTACGCACAAGAAAAATGAGGATACCTAGATCGTTTTATTGTACAGACAATCCTCTTAATCGGTTGTTTTAATATTCTATACTGAATCTGGATAAACGATGAAACTCACTATCGCAATGACATTAGTGATTTTATATTGTCAAGTTCCCTATCCCTCTATTACTTAATAACTAAAGAACGTAAAGAACAATAAACACAAAAGAACGTAAAGAACAATGAACACAATATCAAGTCTTTTGTAAAAGTGGTCAAAGGAAAACTTTGATGCCTGAACACATTTTTTGTTTGAGAATTAGGTCAAAACCTTAAATTTTAGAAAGAAGGATATTCTCTCTCTCTCTCTCTCTCTCTCTCTGTCTAATTAACACAAACACACACACACACACACACACATATATATATATATAAAAATTTATTTATATAAAAAATCATATCGTAAATTATGTTCTCTGATTCTAAATTGAACGGCGTTAAATTTTAGAAAGAGGGACAATATAATTTATCTTTATTTGCGAAAAAAATCAATATCCAAATAATGAGAAAAAACGTATACTTATCTATATTCTATCTATCTATCTAAATCTATCTAAAAATCGTATATCTATCTATCTATATATATATATATATATATATATATATATATATATATATATATATATATATATATATATATATATATATATATATATATATATATATATATATATAGGGAACGTTAAGAGCCCGGACAAATCACATGTCGGAGATAACATCCACAACACAAGTGAAATCGTCTTACCGATGTAATTCCGCGCCATAACCAACGCTGAGCGGCACTGCCGAATATTATCTCCGCTTGACACTGAACGCCAGTAATTGCAATCGCCCCGAACGCCTAAGGGGCGATAATACGCTTGCTTGTAAAACTAACTTCACGACGGCAGTGTACTGTGATCCCAGCGGCGTTTGGTGGCGTAAGGACGATGGTATGCGATCATTCGATTGATAGTTTCACTCAAAGGCCAGGAACAGTTCCCACGCTGGAGAGATCGGGGTTCCGTGGGGAAGGAGCGCTTCGCCTATAATCAGTCTATAATCAGTCTGCTACTTTGGCTGATGATTCACGCTTTAATTGCGGTTCCGTCAGCGTTCCCGGTACGGAGATCGAGGAAGATGTTGGGTAATTGCTTCGCCTCACTCTTTTCTGTCTACGGAGATTATTGATGGAACTTGGTGGTAACTGGTTCTATCGCACTCTCTCTGTCTTCTTCCAAACCGTACACACACACACACACACACATATATATATATATATATATATATATATATATATATATATATATATATATATATATATATATATATATATATATATATATATATATATCTAAATTATATTTATATATATATATATATATTTAATATATATATATAACTAATTTTATATCTCAAATTAAATTTTTACCCACCAATTTAAAGGCACACATAACTAATTCAAATCACATTAACTTACACATACATACTTACACACACACACACACACATATATATATATATATATATATATATATATATATATATATATATATATATATATATATATATATATATATATATATAAGCCCAATTGCTCATGTTTCAAAGCAGCTTATTCCCCTGCACAGTTCGCGCGGAAAACCGTAAATCCTGATAAGGAAAGTTCACGAGTTACCCAGAGTTAGCCCTCATCCAATACAACCTGTGTTATCAGACGCTCTCATTTGTATTCTTTATATACTGTTTACTGTTACGCCGTTCCATTTCCCTTTTATGTCAACAAGAAGTTGTCTTGGAAAAATATTGAGTTCTCTCCCACTGCGACCTCAGTGGGAAATTCTGCTCGCTGATAAGAAAGAGGTTTCAAAAAACCAGATTCATTTTTCGCGCGTTTTATGGGTAGAAGTTCGTACATCTTCTCCCCAGGAATGGCTGGTAATTTGTTGATAAGATTTCACTTCCTTATGATGCTTAACTAGAAGAACATTAACACAAAACCGTAATAACATCAAGAAGGATATTACTAATATCAAAATGATTAATTATAATAATTTTCATTGTCAATGTTTTGTACATTAAAATGATCTCTTCTTAATAGTATATTATCAACGTTGTTTAATTTTATTGTCATTAATATTTGTTATTTTAACAGAACTGTTATTCTTTAATTACAGGTTACAGTTATAACGCATAGGAAATTTTTCATTTTATCAAAATGTATACTATCCACATTTTTTCTTCAACATTTGTCGTCCTATATGGCAGAGGGAAGGTGATGAAAAAATCAAAAGGCAAAATAAACATATATGCCATAATAATATTCCTTCTATTACTAGACCCAATTCAGTAGAAAGTTAATATATTTTCTCTCCCATTTCTACTTGGGGGAGTCCACTAACACCGAGCTTTAGGTGGCTCACTGTAAACGGTACGAAAAATTTCTTGCAACACCTTTTCGGCACCCTGCAGCTTTCATTTCGCACTTATTCATTTTCCGCATTTCAAAAATAGATCTGCCTCAACAAAATTCTTACAATCTTCCTACTTCACTACACCCGTTAAAATCTCTCTCGCCTTTATAGTTTCTTCAGTATAATTCTCCTTATCATTCATTCTGTTGTCGGCCATAACATTTACTCGTGGAGAAAATATTCATCCCGGTGGTGTCCTACATCCTAGTTACAAAAAAATTCCGAAAATTTTCCTTCTTCAGTGTAACTTATTTTAACTGTCACCAGCTAGCTCCAATGCTATGCTATACAACCTTTCACCCTTCCATACAAATCTCTTGAGTCTCTTATTTGGAAAGAAAACTCAACTCCTACATTACTTGTAAAACTTCACGAGGCCAAAACGCAAATGATTGTATTTAGTTCTTTCATTACTTCATTTTCACGTAGCAGTGGAAAAAAAAAAAAAAATGAGACTGCTAGGAAGACACCGCCTCCCAGAGCGCAGAGAAACCTTGGGGAATATGCTCGAACCAGATGTCGATGACTTCCGTCTCTTAAACCAATAAAGGAAATGTAACTCTGGGAACGTCCGTAGATGACGCGGTATCTGTTATACGCAGAGGGGAAAGTTATTTACTGATATGAGTGGCATAGAAAAACATGACTGTCTGATCGAGAATGGAGATCTGGATTTGTCAACGCCTTACAATTAAAACAGAGACGGGCAGACGTTAAACAGATACGCTCTTAATTGGAAGCCAACAAATAGGTATGAAAATGGGGTTTGTCCCGAAGCCTCACGTTTTGAAAAATATAAAACGATGCGAAGCAAAACCTCAGATATTGAAAGCCATTCCTACCAAGAGCAAGGTCAACAAAGACACCGGTTAGGTCCTAATATGAAAACTGTATACTGATGACAGTGTAATCAGTACAGTTTTCATATTTGCAAAACGTTACTTTCGTTATCTTTTATAATTGTTTAATAATTAATTCCTTAATACAGAATTTCAAATAGTTTATATATTTAGACAACTAAATTTCATATTTATATCTGAAATATTTTCTCAGTGTTTTGAAATTCTGAATTCCATCATAATTAATAGTTTTCAGATATAATTATCCCTTTCATCAAGCATTTGCGCCTCCCCCCGGGCAGCCCTTCGAGCTCCCCAGAGGGGGGCGCCCACAAGGTTGGAAACCACTGGGTTAGGAGACGAGTTCTTATCGAGGAGGCAATGGCCTCGCAAATACTCATGAGATATTGTTAGAGAACCTAATTTCATGCGATAGATTACATCGTAGCTTTTTTTCACCCTAAACCTAATTAACCTTCATATCCACATCGTTACGAGGCCAAAGGCCGAAAGATCTAGATAGGAAGCTGACTAGTCGAGAGAGTAATTACTCACACCTAGACTGTAGCAAATCGACTAGATGACCGTACTATCGCATCCCAGCCATATTTCAGTGCTATCGGTGGTGAAAGAGAAGTAGCGACAGGTTCTACCACCTTTCAAAGCTGAAAGCCGGCGTGAAGGTTGCATGCTGAAGGCCTGAAGAGAGAGAGAGAGAGAGAGAGAGAGAGAGATCTTTGAATGTCTTTATGATGCCATGCAATTTCTGCTTGAATTTTAGAATTTTCATGAAAACTATATATATGTCTTATATATATATAATATGTCATATATATATATATATATATATATATATATATATATATATATATATATAGAGAGAGAGAGAGAGAGAGAGAGAGAGAGAGAGAGAGAGAGAGAGAGAGATTAGTGATATTTAAGAGAGGAAAAATTAATTTAAGAAAATATTGGTTATTTGACAGATATATAGAAAAGTTCATTACAATGGTGCAACGCTAAGTAATACATGGACGTTTTCACATGTATAAGTTGGAGCTAAAGATGAAAGTCGCTTATTATTGTTAACCTGTGCCACCAAACCTTTTTAAGTGGATGTATATTCCGTCATTAGAAATATATCAAGTTCACTGAAAGCAGCGTTGCTGGCCATGATCTCAAAACTCGCTAAATACTCGGTACATTCGTGTGGGAGGACGTTTGTTCATCAAGAGGACTTGATATTGGTGGGACAAAGACAACATCGTGACTTTGTAACAATGCAAAACATTTTGGTACTTAACGACAAACTGAAGACTGAGGATAGTAGGGAGAAGCGAAGGCTGGGAGAGATACCTCCAAATCATTAATAGTCGGTTAGAACCTGCAAATTATTGCTATTTTAAATTTTGTTTAATACAGGTAACCGTTCCGAAGAAAAGAGTAAATGATACTAGAGAGTGGATTGCATCTGGTGTACAGGATAGCTTCAGAGCCCACCAACGGCGAAAAAACCTGCGTTGAGAAATGTGCTGTGAATTTAGGGTAAAAAAGGTAGGTGTCACTTGCTATTACACACCCAGTGCATGTGCACAGAATTCAACGAAAACTGAATCGTCCAGGAGCGACCTTTAATCAACATTAAACGATGTGACTTTGATAAAAAAATGTGCTGTGAATTTAGGGTAAAAAAGGTAGGTGTCACTTGCCATTACACACCCAGTGCATGTGCACAGAATTCAGCGAAAAACTGAATCGTCCAGGAGCGACCTTTAATCAATATTAAACGATATGACTTTCATCTAAAAATGTGCTGTGAATTTAGGGTAAAAAAGGTAGGTGTCACTTGCTATTACACACTCAGTGCATGTGCACAGAATTCAACGAAAACCTGAATCGTCCAGGAGCGACCTTTAATCAATATTAAACGATGTGACTTTCATAAAAAAATGTGCTGTGAATTTAGGGTAAAAAAGGTAGGTGTCACTTGCTATTACACACCCAATGCAGGTTCACAGAATTCAACGAAAAACTGAATCGTCCAGGAGCGACCTTTAATCAACAGTACAGGAAGTGGCTTTCATCACATTACTGATACTCAGATGCTTTACTCAGAGATTCCGTTGTCATAAGTCACGAAGCTCATGAGAATGATCACAGCAGCTGATGCAAGAATGGCTGAGATGATTTCTCATTGCTTTATGTACAGAAGACCTGATTGCATTTCAACACAAAAGAGGAATTTAAAAAGCCATATACTCCTAAACTGACACTTCTAAAGAATCTGCCACCATTATCACACTAAAAGGGTAGAATGAAAGTATAAAAAAAGAGTAATAAACTAATAAAATTCCCCAGAATGGACATTCCTAATAGAGATCGGTGTTTCAGAAGCAGATGCAACAATCAGCGAGAATCTAATTGAATGAATAAAAATTATTTCCAAACACGAAGACTTATACGGCTGCGAGAGAAAGAGAGAGCGAATAGAGAGGATTGCTTCGATGCAATTGAATTGCTGAGCAATTTGAATTGCAAAGATCTTTCGTCTGTTGTGAGTCTCGGCCAATTTGAGGTGCTAAACCCACTGGAAGTTTTTTTAGTCAGTTTATCTCTTCATTCAGAAATGTTTGTGCAGACAGTGTTGTTCATTTTATGTTTGCTAAGAATATTATTCCTGATGCATACAATTCTATATTTCTTTTATTATATTTCCTCTATTCTTTATCGTTAAGTGTAGTAATGCCTAATTCTCTTATTATAGCAAATATTTAGAAAATATTTAAAGTCGGCACGGAAACCCACTGAAACATCAGATCCGCTAAGAAGAAATGCTGAAACGAAGAGAAAGCAATTTAATCCACACGTGTTGGCGTTTTTCAAATAAATGACCGTGCAAATTTCTGCAACACATTTTCTAATTATATTTCTTATATTGATACAAAATGAAATATTCTTTGCATAAACCAAAAAAAGAGATTATCTCAACTCTTATTGTATCAGTTATATAAGATTACCCATTTCAACAAATCATTCGAGACCACTACTTTCCAGTTTTAGAAGCAAATCATTTATAAAAGCGCAGAGCAGCACTTGAGATGGAATGCCTCCTTAATCATCCCATTCGACAGTACAGAAATATTTACTATAAGAAGAATTAGGTATTATTACTCTTAACGATAAAAAATAAACGAAATATAATAAGAGAAATATAGGATTGTATACATCAGGAATAATAAATATTCTTAGCAAATATAAAATGAGGGACACTGTCTACACAAACAATTCTAAATGAAGAGAATAAACTGACTAAAAATTTCTTCATAGAAAAACTTCCAGTGGGTTTAACACCTCAAATATCAAATTTTTCCATTAGTAGAACTCTTCACTTTTGGTTTAAATATTTTTAAAGAAGTGTACAAATCAACTGGCTTATTTTTTCTTGGGAGGGGGGGGGGCAATTTTATCAAATTGCGTTGGTGTCATTTACTGAGCCAAACACCTTGCCTGCGTCTAACAGCAAATCATGTACAGTACGCGTGCCCTTTTGCTTACAAAGTAAGCCCTGTCATCTACGCCGTGCAGGTAAAAAGACCAGTTGAATGATCATTCTTAAAAAGAAAAAACTGTGTTTTTTTGTCTTTAAAAGTTAAAAGAAAGTCATAAACGAATAAAATTTCCAGAGATGGACATTGCTAATGGAGGGTGGCGCTTTAGAAGGAGAGGTAACAATCAGCCAAAATCTAATTGAAGGAATACAAATGGTCACTAAACACGAAGATTTATATGGCTACTGAGAGAGAGAGAGAGAGAGAGAATTGCTTCGATGCAATTGAATTGCTAGGCTATTTGAATTTCAAATACCCTGCGTCCACTGTGAGTCTAACCCTTTTTTGAGGTGCTAAACCAATTGGTATTTTTTTTCTGTACAATTTTTTTTTTGTCACTTCGTCTCTTCACTTATAATTGTTTGTGTAGACAGCGTTCTTCATACGATATTTGCAAAGATTATTATTTTTTCATGCATCTTTCTATCTTTGATTTATTTTACATACGATTTTATCTGATTCATTCTCTACCGTTAAATGTAATAATATTTAATTTTGTTATTACAGTACACCTTTAGAATAAGGTCTCATCGTAGCACTAGATCGGGGAAAAAAAAGAAAAATCATTGAAACCACTGGCTTAATGCATTCAAATTAAGCTTGTACCCTGTAGAGAGAGCCGCCAAAAACAGCTGTCTATTTTGCCCCGCAAGCAAAACCAACTTGTATTCCCGCAGGCCCGTCGATTGAAGTCGGGAGCAGGTATTCGACCGCCCACAAAACTACTACGATAATTTTCTAAAGGAAAAGCTCTTGGAATTCACCAAAAATTGCAAAGCTCCACAACAAACGCGGAATTAAAGAAAAAAAAATGAAGGCATCATTAACAGGCAGAAGAAGAAAAAAAAAAAAAAACTTGGCTTCACTGTAAGAGATTGACGTTCTAGAAGAGATACCAAGCATACCCGGTTCGCCCATTTTAATATACAACACCTGACGCCTGCTTTCTCCGCAACCAGGCGCTTATTTTAAAAGCAGTTTCAAGTATGGCAACGCATTATGGGAGCAAAAAGCGTTAGGCTGTCAGATGAGACCGGGTTCAAAAAACAAATAGTATTGTGAAGCGTTTTCCGTATTGCTCAAGATTAGTGGTGGAACTTGGACGTAAAAAGTCAATAGAAGCATTTTTTTATGCACAATACAAATCGCCTGAATTATAAATATGAACTTTATTCGTACATAGAGCATTATGTGAAATACTTATAAAGTTAATGCAAAATGAAATTTAAGCATTGTCTGATAAAATTATTTTCCTTGTTACACCAAATGTACTAATCATTTTTAATCTTCACTTCAATAATGTATAGATACAAATACTTTTCAGATGATTGTGAAACCTCATTATTGGATTATTTTCAGTTATTACAGAGAAAAAATAAGAAAAATAAGTTTTTGGCCAGAATTTAGACTAAAATTTCATACAATCTTTATATGAACATTTTCTCGGACATTTTGCGTTTTGGGATCTATATTCTTTTACAGAACTGCATTCGCAACAACTTTTCTGTACTTAACTAAAGCACAACTTTTTTTTTTTTGTACTTCAGTCAGTTTAGTATTAGTTTTACAATCTTTATATTTTACATTTAGAATAACTCCTCCTAATGTTATTTTTATTGCGCCCTGGATACCAACCGTCTTTTATACGCTTTTATTTGGCTTGCTCTTTTGTCTGTCTGTTTGGGTCAAATCTTGTAACCCAATTTTCGACCTGTTCCCTCCGTCCGATGGACTTGAAATTTTGCATGGTTACTCAATCCCAGTGACAATACAACCTTACATGATCAGTGGGTCAGCAGTGACCTCTAGCGACCCTACAGTGACCTCTCCCAGTATCTCAGCGTTTGTATGAAATGAATAACTCTTCGGATTTTTCATACCTTCTTTGACTTGGTAGAATGAATTAATAACTCTACGGATTTTCAAACCTTCTTTGGATCGACAGGATATTAAACAAAATCACGTTCAACTTCGTTAACTACAATAATAAATCATTTGCAATTTTTTAAGACGAAAAAGTACAGTGTAAAATAAATAAAAATAGGGAAAAATTTTAAACCACTTTTATCAAAATGCACTAAAAGGTAAAAAAATCATTTTTTGAGACACACCAGGATTTTCTTACAATCAATCATGTCTACAAAAATAAAAGTGTGGGCGTCCAACATGGGAGGAAATGATAAAAAAATCGTTTCTTGTAGCATGTTTGGCGCCCATGCTTTTATTTTTGTAGACATGATTGATTGTAAGAAAATCCTGGTGTGTCTCAAAAATAATTTTTACTTTTTACTGCATTTTAATAAAAGCGTGTTTAAATTTTTAATAACTTTTCTTATTATCAAAACATCGTGAAATATCAAGTTTCTTCGGACAGTTGATAAAATAACATCCTTGGCAATACAACGTAGCATTGATATGAAGCAAAGTCTTTAGCATTTGAAAACCAGAAAGCAGAAAGAACGTAAGAGTTATTTTCAAAAAATGCAATACAGGTTCAACGAATAACATTTCTCATACATACCAAAGCGAAAAACACCGCCCTCTTTGCGTTACTCAGCCTCGAACATTCAAAGTATTTAGAAACACGACAGGACACACGCTGTACACGGAAGTTCTTCACGGTAGATTGAAATTTCGACATAAACGATAGCACCGTGAAGTGGCAGAAAATGCTACTGTGTATTCAGAGGAGGTAGATTTGCAAGACTCTCATTGATTCGCTTGGGTAGAAGCCAGTTCTAGAAGGACGCCATTGCAACTTATCACTGACGTGCATCCGTTTAGTGTTCTGATTGCAGTTTTGATACTGTTATTTAATCATAACGCTGGCATATACCATATTTATGGGAAGTAACTATTTCTCTACCCTCTGAATAAATTTGTCGGAATCTGAATACTTTATAATACTATGAGATTAATTTCCGGGTCACGTATCTCCTCATTTCCCGCGCCGCGTGGGATTCGTCGGTGTATGACATGTGATATATAATCCCGGGGGAGAAGTTTGGAGTTTGAATATTAAGAGAATACATCGATATTTCAAAGGATGCGACTTTGAATGTCCCTATGGGTGGGGGAGAGCTCTCTCGGTTCCTCCCAAGATATACGAGGGCAGGTACAACATTGCTAATCTTATTTTATAAAGGACGTACGTATAATGTTTTCAAATAATTATTTTTCTCTTCATATGCCCATTAAATTTCTACGTAATTAATTTTCTAATGAATCATTAAAGTTTCACTTTTCATTCCCTTACTAAATAAGCACGAAAACTGATATAAAACTCAATATGAAACTACAGTACTTTCTGATTTTCTTTTTTGTGCGATGGACGACTGAAAAATTTTGTATAACCTAGATGTCGGTTACAGGCTCTCTTGTTTTGTTTATTTTCAACTGATGAGAGTTTCAAGATTAATTTTCTTTTTAGATTTGAAACGATATTGCATATTCATAATGGAAGATTGCGTTCGCGCTCACGCTACAGCTAAATCTCAGTCTATATATTCAACTACCTTACACCAATTCTCTCTCTCTCTCTCTCTCTCTCTCTCTCTCTCTCTCTCTCTCTCTCTCTCTCTCTCTCTCTCTACCTTAGATAACCCCAAGACTATCAGTTATTCCACGCACCTTGTTTATCATTTCCCAATCGTTCTGAAGCAGTCTTCTTCTATCATTCTCTTTGTGCACCTTCTTCCTCCATCAATTACGTTCGTCCTCTCTTCTTCTTCTTCTTCTTCTTCTTCTTCTCCCAACCTGTTTCGCGAGGCGAAGGACTTTTGGGTGAGCGACCGAGAACGGGAATCCATGTTCCTGAGATAAAGAACAGTGTATCAGGTTAGGTAAATAGATCCCCGCTGAATGATGAGGTGTAGGTGAACAGAGGCAACCCGAAAGAATTTAAAAATTACGCTCTGGGAATCTGTTTTGTTGACGTGGTGAAAGATAACGTTTGTGAAATCGAGAGAATAGACTGGGTAAGCCTTCGGTGAGGGCTGGAAAATGAAATTAGGACTTTAATACATTTATTCTGTTATCGCAATTTTAATAGCTGAATTCATTGGCCGTTAATTTATCTGTCAATAACTGTTATCATTTGACAACAGGAATCAATTTTTATCTAAATTTCCAAATACCCAACTCGAATAAATCACTCTAAAAATGTACCAGTGACGCCATTTAGATAGGCTACAATCAATTCTTCTCAACTCATTATTGCTTCGGTGTTGGCTGGGAAGTGAAATTAGAAGTTTGATACATTTATTCTGATATTTAACAGCTGAATTAGTTGGCCATTAATTTATCTGTCAATAACTGCTTTCATTTGACAATAGGAATCAATTTTTATCTAAATTTCCAAATACCCAACTCGAATAAATCAAACTAAAAATGTACCAGAGACGCCATTTAGATAGGCTACAAGTAATTTCTCTCAACTCATTATTGCTTAGATGCTGCACGAAGTTATTTGAAAAAGTTTCCCCCAATGCACTTAAGAATGAAGAGTTCAAGTCATCTGGATTTTAATGGGATGGTTAAATTATGCATGATGAATAAGAGGAAACGGAAAATGGGTTTATTTCGCCTCATAAATAAAACAAAGGCCTACTGAACAGTTCGTCCCCGAGGAAAAAACTTTTTATATGCCTGTGCTTCTCGAAAAAAATTATAAAAAGACTTAAACACAAACACGTAAACGCACTAACACACACACAGACGCAGGTTGGAAAAGATTTTGAGCACGTTCCTAAAAAACTTCATTGTTCGCTTCTCAGCCAAAGCTGTGGATTATGTACCTGATGGCTTGTCGAATGCAGTAGTTTGCCGTCAGGGTAGCAACCTCATCCCTAAAAACCAGTAGCTGGATTTTATATATATTATATATATAAATTTCTGACTCACATCAGGATCGATCCCAGGTCTTTCAATTGAAAGGCAAGGGCGCTGCCCACTAGGCCATACAAGTCACAAAAGAAGTTGGAACCTGAGTGCCACTGCGTGCAAGGAATTACCTGGGCAAGCATGTTAGCTTGCCCAGGTAATTCCTTGTGAGCGGCAGAACTCAGGCTCCAACTTCTTTTATGACTTGTATGGCCTAGTGGGCAGCGGCCTTGCCTTTCAATTGAAAGACCTGGGTTCAATCCTGATATGAGTCAGATATTTATTTCTGTTCCATACGTGATTGTGTTGATTAATTATATATATATATATATATATATATATATATATATATATATATATATATATATATATATATATATATATATATATTAACGTTTGTGCCTGTACCGATGCTGGTAAGTACATTCCTAAATTGCAAGAATGAGTACATTCCATTTACATTACAACAATTTATTAATTCGAAAAATCTTTCTTATACTCATAGAATTCCTGTAAGACTCAAACCTCAAACAATTTCCTGTAACAATCAACTACCGAAATGAATGACCACCTTTTATAGGCAACATTACATTTCTAGTTCACGAAAACTAAGTAAATCTTTTGACGATTTTTTCCTTCATAACTCATTCGTTCCATCTTATAGTTACTCGACAAAGTGTAATGCCACTATTGGCCCAGTGGAATTCAAGATCGGTGCAATGCGTGCTTCAATCCGGCGTCACAATCAGTGCCGTGTGCCTTCAAGCATGTAATTACCTTACTATCTATTCGGGGTCGTTACAGAGTCGCGAGAAGTATTTTGCTTTCAACTGGACACTGCACCCCGCTGCTCTCTCTCTCTCTCTCTCTCTCTCTCTCTCTCTCTCAGACTCAGAGATCTCTCCATTTTATGGAAGGTTTATCTCTCTCTCTCTCCCTCCCTCTCTTTTATACAGACATAGATCGTTATCTTTGAACTCCACTTTTTATGAAAGCCTCTCTCTCTCTCTCTCTCTCTCTCTCTCAGACTAACTCTCTCTTGAACTCTTTTTATCCTCCTCTCCCTTCTTCTCTCTCTCTCTCTCTCTCTCTCTCTCTCCCTTCTTCACGAGACCTACCCTCATCAATGAAATGGGTATACACGCATGCTTGAACATAACTGCCTATGAGCCATTGAATCCTCTGTGCATATCGACACTCGCTAATACTCAAAGAGCAAAAAGAGAAATTTATTTATTCAATTTCGTCCCTTACTCGTAGATTTGGTCGTAATCCAGACTCACAAGTGAGGATATCCATGAATTCCAACGAACTTCAAAAGGTGTAAATTGAAACCTTCAAGGGAAAAAAACAAAGTTCAAAGCCACGGCACGTCGGCAAAGGCTTGCCACTGGCAAGGGCTACCAAAAAGCGACAAACAGTAGCCCGTTATTTTCCAAAATTAAAGTTGCGGCAAAGGTTTTTCTTTATGTTATGTATTTACTTTTAGCAAGTACCCATTTTCCCCGTCGAGGACCTTCGTTGTAACGCCAGGTATATGGAAACTAATCAGTCAACTGTTAATTAATAAATAAATTATTAACCGGACTGCCACACTAAAATTTTTCTTCGGCAACTTTACACAGAAATATGTAAATGAAACAAATATCCGCTCCCCAAAAATCAGATTTCCTTTTTCTCATAAACTGCTTTCAACTGCTTTTCGGGAGCTTGAAAACAGAGCTTGAAAACAGTCACAGTTGCTGACAGAGATGAGGAAGTCACTGAGAAAGGAACTGTTAATAACACAGACTTTAATTACCTTTCGAAAATGTGTTTCTACTTTATTTTATGCAATACTGAAGTGAATACGAGAAATCATTTTATCATTTTCATGTCTGATTAAGATACAGATTTTCTTTTCGTATTTTGACTGAATAATTATGACGAGAAGTGTGAAACTGCATGATTATTTCTTAATTTCCTTAGGAATATAACTAGTTTTTTTATGGACAGAATTTCTTGTTTTAGATTCTAATGACGTTTTATAATTCGAAATCATAAAAAAAGAACGTAAATGAACGTAGCCTAAATTCCTCAGGAATATCAGCACAGCTTTTTACGATCGGGATATATATTATTATAAATCGTAATAACTCATCTGAATGTTAAACCGTATCACCACAAGATCAGATTAAATGACATTTGCGTAACATTGCCTAATGAACTTTTTCTCGGAACCTCATCAAGCCTGAATTATCGCGACGCCTTCAGCTTCTCAGTTTGATGAATTTCAGCTAAATTTGGCGATCTTTCATCTCCATTAAAATAATGACCATCCCATCCCCGGCCCACGCCAAATCTAAAAAAAAAAAATCGTAATTATGAGTACTGGCTTTCTGCTAATGCGAGACGTAGAGCGTCTACATTTTGAGAGAAATGGACGCCCTGTGAAAAACAGAATACAAAAGAATTTGGTTGAAAGAAATTCGTTATTCTTACTTTGTGGGGAGGGGGGGGGGAGGTGAGGTGGGGACCTCAGAATATGTAATGAGTTTCTCCTTAGATTGGGAAAAAGAAAATTGCCATTCTGTTTTTCCTATCCACACAGATACGAAAGGTATAAGAACCATGCTAACAATATCTTACACAAGAAAATGGACAGCCTCATATGATAAAAGACGATACAGTTGCAAAATGAATTGAATATTTTCATTGTGAAACATAAACAGAAGTTATTATCAACACTTTTACAAAATCTTTTCCTAGATCGTTGCAAGAAAATGGTTGGTGGTACAAAAACGTCAGCTCATTAGTCAGAAAGTACCCAACAGCACGGGATTAGAGCTTTGAGGGGAAAATGGCTAATGATGAGAGCCATTAGGTCATTGAGAGAAAATGCCTAATAGCAGATGAGAAAATGTCTTTGAAAGAAAATGGCTGATTGTGAGAGATGTGACCTCATTACGAGGAAATATCTGATAGGGAATAAAACCAGATCTTTGGATGAGAACGACGCGGATACAAAATGTCAGCTCATCAGGCGAAAATGCCTGATATCAAATGAGAATAGATCTTTGAGAGAAAATGGATGATGGTGAAAGATTTCAGTTTGTTCACAGAAAATATTTTATAGAGACAAGATTTTAGATGAAAATGGTAAGTGATGAAGAACATCAGGTCACTGGGAGAAAATGAATGATGGCACATGAGGACAGATTTGGATAAAACGACCGATTGTGAGAAATGTCTGATAGTAAATGAGATCAGATCTTTGGATGGAAAATGGGTGATGGTGAAGATATCAGTTCAATAAAATAAAATGCGTGATAAAGGAATCAGCCTTAGGAAAACGCTCATCTCCTGAATAATAATAATAATAATAATAATAATAATAATAATAATAATAATAATAATAATAATAATAATAATACTTGTAAATTAGGAAAAAGACCTTCTTTAATACATTTTCATTGGCTATTGTTTAATAATAATAATAATAATAATAATAATAATAATAATAATAATAATAATAATAATAATCAATTACGTCAACAGGAGAAAACTAAAAATTTTAAAAATCACTTTAAAGCAAGATAATGCATATGAATTAAAGAAGTCGACTCATTTGAAGAAAATACTTGCTAAATAATAATAATAATAATAATAATAATAATAATAATAATAATAATAATAATAATAATAATAATAATAATAATAATAATAATAATAATAAGAATAAGAATAAGAATAATAGATCCGAGAAAATAATCGAATGGGAAAAGGAATAAAACCGTTGGAAGAAAATGTCCAAAAATGAATGGCAGCTCATTGGAAGAAATGAAACCATATCTGATCATTAGAACTCATTACCTAATGAGAAATGAAGCCGTTGGGAAAAAATGACAAGTGAATGAAAATTGCTTGTGTGAAAGCAGTTTTTTCCTTGGGCTAAAATTCGTGTCTTTCGTACGGGTCCGCTTTCATGACGGAAAAACCTTTTGGTAGGAGACAGCTCTTGGAAGTAGCTTCCTGGCGGTGATGGGGACTGGTTTTGTGATCAGTAGTAGCAGATGAGTAGGAAAACAATCGGAAGAAAGATGGGGATAATGGGAAGTGAGCGATGACAGAATATACATAGTGGTGATGAGAGCGAGTTCCTGAGAAAAACATTTGATAACCAAGTCATTTTACTGTATATAATGATGCTGAAACGAACAACTACTTAAGTGTTAATATTAGCAATGTGAAAATTAATAACAACATTATGTTACAGAGGTTTTGCTTTATAAAATAATTCTTAGACGAACAGGAATTACTGAGGGAAGAGTAACATATTAATATTAACCAAAGTGTGAAAATATTAAAAACAAAAGCTGTCACAAAAAAAGGAAAGATAGCTTTTATCATAATAAGCAATAGTGAATCCTGGTTGCTTTAACTTTATAAGATAGCTTTTCTGATAAGCAACAGCGAACCGTGGTTGCTTTAACTTTATATCATTATAAAATGAAGAAAGGTACAGTGCAACAAACCAGATGCTATCAGTACTATTCTATCATATATACAGTTGACCGAATAAAGAGCTTTTATGGAGAATCATACTTCCAGTTCAAAGTAATACCACCTACTTTTGTTTGTGTCTTTTCGACCACCAGTGTTACTATATAAATCACAATACGTTGCTAATGAATTTCATGTATCTATTCAAATTCGAACTGAAAAAAAATCTAAAAAGTAACTCCTCACCTAAGTTGGAAACAAATCATTTTAAGGCAGCAATAAAACTGGTACTTATTAGACCCATAAAAAACGAGAAATGCGGACTTTACGGTCGTAGCGTTTCTGGCAGTTTCTTCCATTTAAACATGAAAATATTATTGCTATAAAAACCACCACAGGAATATCTTTACCAAAGGAGAGGCATAAATAAAGTTCGTGGTATAGCAATGAGCAATGATACACCTAGAAAAAGGAATAAAGCATGACTGACCTTGAAGTTGTTATAGTCTCTAATCATCATTTTTTAAATATAATTTAATAACGACATTACATGCACCAAAATAGTTATCTATTCATAACTAATTTTCTCTGACTCTAAATTGAATTCATGAACTCGAAACTCTTAAAAGTGATATAAGTTTAATTTTGGTGCTATTTTCAGCTTACATGATATTTTCATCAACAAGATTAATCTGCAAATTTCTGGAATATTAATTTACACCTTCAGACGTCTTTCTCTTGTTCAGAAAGACGTCTTTATAAATTAAACAAGATTTTGAATTAATCTTGTGGATGAAATTAAACTATATAACTTTTAAGATTTCAGTTAATTTCGACTCAGAGTCACAGAAGATTAATGAATACTAACTATTTTGGTGCAAGTAATATTGATAAGGTATTAAAATATAAAACCATATATAACTTTTAAGAGTTTCGAGTTAATGAATTCAACTTAGAGTAACAGAAAATTAGTTATGAATACATAACTATTTTGGTACAAGCAATATTGATAAGGTATTAAATATAAAACCAACAAGTTTCTGATAAAAAATGAACCGAAATGGGAACTCATTACTGAAGAGGTGACCGTAGTATTTTCGTGTCATAGCAGCGATAAAACTTCTCAAATACTTATACACATGACCGACTGAAGAGGAATTACGGATCTTAAACTCGCGCGGGATCTCAGGCCATTCCTTCCAGACGATGGCGGACGAAGGCCTCGAAGGAGGAGAGAACGCTTCTTTAATTGCTGCATCTATCATCACGATCGGCCATTAAAAGTCGGCTGCAGTTACCCAGATACGACACCTTCGGCCGAGCGTAATTCTGGCCACACACAGTCCATAACACTTCCCTCTACGTTCGTTTTGGTGTTTAATTTTTTGTCTCTCTCTCTCTCTCTCTCTCTCTCTCTCTCTCTCTCTCTCTCTCTCTCTCTTTGAAAGTAGCACATCCCAAGGGTTCCTCATTAAACGCCAGATTTTAGTGATCCTGAGTACGCCATCTACCGGTAATTAATTGCATACCTGATGTAATACCTTCGTCGGTAATTGCGCGGCAATAAAAGAGGTATTTTGGATCTTGGATATTAAAGACCACACACAGATATACATGATGTCTCCTCTGTTGACAGAGCGTTTAACAGACGTTAGGGTTTAGTATTTCATTTTGTTGTGTTTGTTTATTCTTCTTTCAACAAACTGAAAGACAATTATTAGGCGTCTGGATATGTCAGTCTACTGCAGAAGAAACACTACCGGATCCGGGTTTTGTGGGGCACGTGCCACCTCCATTAAAAATGACAAAAAAATAATACTGAAGATTTAGATAATACCAACATAAACGAGAAATATAAAAATGGAAAAAAATGAAAATCTATTATAGAAATAGTATATATATGTAAATATGTATATGAAAATTGGTACCCCCGCCCAATGAAATTTTTCTGCAACCGCTAGCGAAAAGAAGTAGGCCTTCGGGACAACAAGAAGGAAAGCTGGGATGCGCGATAAGACCTGGAAGACAATCAATCAAGAACAAGAGCAAAAGATAATCGCAATAAAATTAAAAAGGGGGCCAATGAACAAAACACTCGAGTCTAGATTGTAAAACTAAAGTGAACAAAAGCCAAACGCTGGGACATTATCCGGAGCGGTATTGGTGCCAAGGCAACTCCCAGAATTATTATCTAAAAATATCCACTGGTGAGAGAGAGAGAGAGAGAGAGAGAGAGAGAGAGAGAGAGAGAGAGAGAGAGAGAGAGAGAAGGCGAATTACCTGTCGAAAGGAAGATAATGTTAGGTGAAATTCTTTTACGAGGTCATGGATAAGAGGTATGCGGGGGATGAAGACTGTTGTACCACAAGCTGCAGAAGAACTGAACGTAATGATGAATAATAAGTTCACGATTTTTGTAGTGGTGTCAGTATTGAACAGGTAACAAATGCGATGAAGTTTCTTCGGCGCAATCGAATTTTCTGTGGAGTGTATAATACTGTATGAAACTCTCAGTAACGGCCCGTGAAACTATCAGCAGCGGCCCATGAAACTTTCAGCCACGGCCCGGTTGTGGCCAGTGTTGTTGGTACATATAGCGGTGCCAGACGCATGATCATGCCTAACTTTAGCTTTAAATAAAATAAAAACTACTGAGGCTAGAGGGCTGCAATTTGGTATGTTTGATGACTGGAGGAAGGATGATCAACATGCCAATTTGCAGCTCTATAGCCTAAGTAGTTTTTAAGATCTGAGGGTGGACAGAAAAAGTGCGGATGGACGGACAGTCATCTCAATAGTTTTCTTTTACAGACAACTAAAAAACCCTGGGGTTTGGAAAACATTAAAAATACGATGGATTCACGGCGGAGAAGATTTTGGCTGAAACTGAAACGATGCCTCGCATAGGCCTAATAACTACAGCGGTACTGCACTTCAGTAAGCTTATTCTCAATAGGCTGGAGGGGAATAAAAAAATAAAAGACAAAAGGCTTAGAGATAACCACGCTGGTTTTAGAAAAAAAAAAAAGGAAGACTTACAAAGACCTAGAATTCTTATGAAAACACGAGCAGTAGTTTGGATAATTTAAAAACCACGTTCTGGTGACGTATGTCGATTACGAAAAGACATTTGACGGGTTCTGCAGTGAAATACGTAAGTAAGGTCTTACTTTACTAAGGTATTTCTGTCAAATATAAAGATAATTGAAACTATCCAAGAACGAAGAAGATCCCAAGTTAATATTGTATTAACTTGTCCTTCTCATGGATACTTTTAATAAAAAAAAAAAAGTGGTCTGGGATGGGAGAGAAGGTTTATACTGGAGAGTCGATAAAAACTTGACAGATTTAGAATATGCAGATAATGCCGGTTCAATTACCTGAACACCACAAGGTTTACAAAGCTTGTCTAGTGGAATGTGATAAATATCTAGCGAGGTGGGGCTTCATATCAATACAAAAAAAAAAAAAAATTAATCTGCATATATCTCAAATCTTGGAGAACAAATAGTTGGAAAAATTTTTCCCTTATTAAGTCAGTAATTTATTTACATATCAATAAGAACATATTTTCCTTTAAAAGAAAAATGAAAACCTGAAATGCTGATTTATATGAAGCAAAATATTTGCACGAGAGAATTACCGAACTTAATCTGTAAATATCTGGAGTATTGTTGAGTTGAATACAGGTTTGTTAGCAAAATTGATTCCCTTAGGCTACTGAACGATAAGTAAACTAAATGCATATAAATGGATAACGTTGCATTCTCCTTTAAAGAAAAAAAAAAAAAATACGAAGTGTTAATTTATATTACTAAAAGATCGACAACTCAATAAAAAATACCTGCCGAATCAACAGGCTTAGGTCCTGCATAGGCCTAGCGTTTATTATGCCTATGCCTAATGCTGTTACCACTTAAAGGCTACTTTTTCCTTGCCATGATGGTTCGATAACTTATACCACGAAGAAATTATTTTTACATTATCGAAATTAAGTTGTACTCAGAATAAGATTTAAGTGATCCAACATCTTACCGAGCGGGCAGTTTGAATGCTTAGGTCTAGCCTATTTACCAAACTTGACTTTCTTGCAATTTCCAACCTACGTGACATACCGCATTTTGAAAACATAAATTACACCAGGATTTGTCACATATATAAAATAATACAACAATTTTTACTTTGAATCTCAAAACAGAAGTTGTTTTCTAAGGTTTGTTTACGTCGTCCTGAAATACTGTCACCAAATTCGTTATGAAACGACTTTTCAAATTAGGCATATGGTTAAACGACTCTAACCAGCCTATACATGTCTAAAACTGATATATACTGTAGACGGCATTGACAGTATCCTTGAGGCATACCTACTGCAAAGAATTCTTAATGACTGACAAAATACAGCAGGTGTCCTTTGTTATGCCACAGTGTTTACAAGACGAGACTTGTTGACGCAACCAGTAACCTATAGGCCTATTTACTACTAAGCATATTTAACAAGAAGAATATTTTTCTCTTTAAATTGCGTGGCATATGTAGTTTAATGATGTTCAGATTCCAAAACTGAAATTGCCCTGCAGTTTAATGCCACAATAATAATATTTAGAAAATATACGACGTGGTAACAGAAAACGTATCTTCTCCTAACAAAGACAGTCATCTGACTAGTACGACATTTTTCAAAACTTTTATTGGGGTAAATAAAATTCAGTATGCCTTGCTTACCTGTGAAATGTTATTCCATTTTCTCTTGAAGAATTCCCGCGCCTGTAATTATTAGTTGCACAACGTACCATCAGGAAAAAAAAAAAACAGCAGGATAGGCTACACTACGCTCAGTAGCTGTAAGCAGCGCCGCCTGCGCCCTGGTGGCAGCAAACTAAACTACGTAGTACTACAATCGGTTTACGAATAACATCTCCAATTATTATCATTGAACGTCTACATTACGGGCTGTCCTGGAGCAAAAAAGTATATCTTAAGAGCCTGTGCCAGCACAAAGGTGGCTTGAACGAACGAACAAGTAACGAGCTATGGTAACGATCAGGGAAGACACGAGCGGAGCAATTTCACACCGGTTCTTGCGTCCACGATGACAGCTTATTCTACTGCCGGTGGTCGTTCCACAATTGGCCTATATCCTCTTTGTGAGTAAGCTTTATCCTTTTCAGTCTCTGAATTAATTTTTGAAGGAATCGGGAATTTAACAATCCAGTCAGACATATCGTCAAAAGAAGTAAGTCTAATGGCCGTCTCGAGGAAACTCGTTTACCAGCATGTGAAATGTATAAACCTAGTTAAAAAAAAATATTAACCAAAACATTCTCCCTTACGTGAGATTCCGTGGACCTTCACTTTTCACAAAAATAAATCATCATAGGAATTGATTGATGCATGAACCATATTCAGTCTTGAATAAACATAGGTCTAGTAAAATTGGTTTCTCATTTAGGCAAATATTCCTAATGTTGATCAAATGAAAAGTGCATTCGATATTGGAATAATAAAAACCCTGAAAAAGAAAACATCCGATTTCAGATTTACAATGGCCTCGATTTTTAGATTCACTCATACATGGCCGTATATTCAAAGTCTGATATCAAAGTTCTGATTTCTGAATCTTGAAAACATGCAATTCTCATACTCAAATGAACGTCCAAATTTCTGAATTCCCCGCTATACGATTTGCTTTTCGTATCCTTTGCATTACTCGGTATGATCGTACCCTTTCTTTCTAGAAATAGTAAAGCGACTCGAAGCGTTTAACTGTCTTCGGAAAAGAGAACTATCTAACATGTCAGCGGCTGTTAAAACGAAATTCGCAAAAATGGGCGCATTACCGCTAGGCGCGTAATTACAGATGGCTCGATAGGTATATGATTTACGATACACACTCGGTTTTATTATCGTCATTATAGATAGCCCCGGACTCCTTTTGAAACCTGTTCTCAGTGTCCCTGCTCGTCGTCCGAGTTTTATTGCCAGACGATCGTAAAAGACAATAATGAATTGAGGCATGTTTTCAAAGTCAGTAAGTGTGAGACTGATCGTGTGTCTTATTTGCTTTCCAAGTTGCACTTTCTCGTTTATACTATTTTAATGGAGTTGTTCTTCTGAAGATTTTCCAGCTTACTTTCTTGTGCCACGATATCGTGGTGAATCTCTCTCTCTCTCTCTCTCTCTCTCTCTCTCTCTCTCTCTCTCTCTCTCTCTTCTCTATATATATATATATATATATATATATATATATATATATATATATATATATATATATATATATATATATATATATTTCACATTCGAAGCAGAGCCATCCGGCTGTCAGCTAGTCCGCCAAAATGTGGTTGCTAGTCCCATACCATACTGTAGTCTTTCTTAGACCCCATCTCTCTCTCTCTCTCTCTCTCTCTCTGTTATTTTGAACCCAGCTGAATTTGTTACCCATTCACATCTGGGTCGACTGTTAAGCTCCAGGCTAGGAGTAAAACTGCGAATCTCGAAAATGCATGCCTAGTACTGTTCGTGTGCGCTACCCTCTCAGAATTCTGCAAGTAATTGGAGATGACCATGTTAGGTGCTGAGCTCATTCTGCTCATCACCCAACAGAGGTTACGGCTAAAATGCATTACCAGAGCAACCCGACTATCAGGTGAACTTATATGAAATGTGCTTACATGCAGAATGTAAATAACATATCCCATATGAAATTCTTAATCCCTGTATATAGAACATTATATTTTGCTAACAGTCTACCAGTGTACTGGTAGGTCTAATTAACGAAGTAGATTATTTATACATACATATTGTGCACGTACATACATACATACATACACACAAACACATACATATATATACATATATTTAAATATATATAAGTGGTGAAGACGGTTAGGAAGTTTTGAATGCAATACAAGTTTGCGATAAACAATGAAAAGTACATTTCACTCTTCGGTCACCTACGCTTATCAAGCAACAATGGCAGTTACTGACCGAGAAATCGGAATGACAGTTAACGTGTTAGAGATTCGTCCTAAGGGCGCGACGTTAATTAGGGTTAAGATAACATATTTATTTTTGCGCCCCACGCTTCTTTTTGTTAATTTAGTTTTGAGCTTGTACCTTTTTTTTTCCTTAATTATCAATTTGCGTAGATTGTGCAGTTTTAAGTAGTCCCTAAACACTGTTGTATGACGAATGGAACTGACTGGCGTAAAATGCAGATTCGTTCCTGAAGTGATTTTTTTTATTCATTTATGAAATTTGCAATAATTGTCGGTTTTATTGTCGAGTCAGGTTGCAGAATTATAGAAGATGGTGATGCTAGGATATTATCTTGGATATGACTCCGGTATTTTGTATTTTAAAACCCGTAGAGGGGTAGTGCCGTCAGCGCACCTCACGCGGTGCGCTGTAGCCATTACGTGAGGTTCTTTGTACCGTCCCGTCGGCCCCAGGCTGCAACCCCTAACATTTCCTTTTACTGTCTCTCAGTTCATATTCTCATTCTTCCATCTTACTTTCCACCCTCTCCTAACAATTGTTTCGTAGTGCAACTGCAAGGTTTTCCTCCTGTTACACCTTCAAATCACTCTCAGTTTCCCATTCAGCGCTGATTGACCTTATAGGTCCCAGTGCTTGGCCGTTGTCGTAAATTCTATAATTCATTCATATGTAGTTTGACATATACAAAGCTGGTGCATTTATTTATTACAATAAGATAGGCATTCTCAAGCATGATAAAAGCATCTTGCCGATGTTTACCGTCTGCTCAAAAAAAGAGAAAAAAAGCAGGCTACAGTATATCACACCAAATGCTATATGAGAAAACTTGCATTATCTTTAATTAATAACACAAGAATACGTCTCTCTCTCTCCATATATAACATATATATTATGTATATATATTATATATGGCATAACGTATTTTATCATCTAGCTGGTAATTTCATGGCTGGGATAATAATGCACGTTGCACTGACACGCACTATTACTGTCAGACTGTCAGTTGTCCCTCAGCATCGACAGGAATAACTGTCGTTGAAGCTTAAATCTCCAAAGTTGACAACGTATGCTTTATTTGGGATACATCCTCCTGCAAGCATTCTCATACAGCACATTTTCTTCATCGGTAGACAATGATAGGAAGCAGAATGGACGTTCCAGGTATGATTTCATTACGAGTAAAAAAAAATATAGGCCTATGCCGTGTTCGTGGAAAAGCTCGCGGAATGGTTGCCCATTTCCCCGTCTCTAATCTCACGGTATTTTCAAAACTGAACGAAGTATGTCTTTGAAAACCAGTTTATACGTATCAAATGGCTTCAAACAAATTGTTGGTCTACGGTCCTTGTTCTATACCATGCAAAGCAAGAGTAGGTACGTAGCCATATTAATCCGCATGGCAGGAGTAGATTCGGTGTCAACAACAAAAGGAATTTAAATGCTTTTATTTTTATTTTTAGCTGGACAGGAAATATTACTAGTCTTTACACTGGAGTGTAGTAAGAACTGCCATGCAAGCAGATTATATGATTATCAAAGTTTAAGATGACCCATAAGTGAAAATAATTATTGAAAGACCGATCACATCTCAGTGTTCAAGAAGTCAATTTTTCAGCACACAAACTTCAACATTAAGCGTTTCTTAAGAAATATTGTCCTTGATGTAAAAGAAATCATTCCTTAGTCTTTGATTCTTAACGTGTAACAGGCTAATTATGATAATTGGTCTCTGCAAACGACTAATTCTTACGTATACAGTAATCAATAGGCCTAGTTTTTTCATTTAAAAAATATAGGAATTTTAGGTAAATAAAATACTCAGGGAAATTACACGTTACACAGTGACTACACAACTTTGAAAGGTGGGACAAATCATTAATAAGCCCGAATATGTCCCTAAAAATCATAACTGAGAGAGATAACATAATAATAGGTTTGCCATGGTTCTGTGCTCTCCACACTGCCCACGTGTGTTGTGCCTCATGCACCCTCATATTTCGGGTGCCCGTCACAGCAACATACTTGACGTAAACATCATCTTGAAGCAACACTGACAGAAATTTCGTCTTTGCTTAATGTCGTGACTATCAAGGGTGGGTCGAGAGTTGGCAGGAGAAGCAGAACCGCTTCTAATAGAGCGGCAGCCGAATGAATACCTCAGATGCTCACCCCTCACGCCATGATCCTGCACCTCCCAAATTCTGCAGATGTGAACGGTGGCTGATTCACTGAATGAGTAAACTGATGCGCAGTAGAGTAGTTATTCTAACTAGGCGATTTTCTCTCCTCTATTAATATTCCTGGCTGCAATTCTGCTCCATCTCCGTACGGGTTGACGTAACGTTGCAAGAGGTCCATCATCAGGGGGCGCACCCTTGGTTACCGTAACTAGACTCCCCGGGGGCAGAATAATTTACACTGAATAAGGTAGGCAACGAAGAGAAACATCAAGGAATAATCAGCCAATACAAATATTCCATTAAGGTACCTCCATTAAAAAGACGACCAAGCAAAAACCATACTTTGAAACTCTTTCTTACCATGTACTTTAATTACCTATATATCCCAGGCATAGTATGGCGATGATCATGCGTTGTAATTGTAAGATTTTAATCAATTGCCGATTTTTATCAAGGAGGGATTTTGATTTCAATAGCCCTCCTCTCATGTACACTTACATACACTTGTAGTTTTGCCCAATGCCACATAGGAACAGTGCTATACCGCGGGTTAAGGCAATAGCCTACCCCTGTGACGTGGGCAGTTGGTAAATCACTAGTTTTGTAAACATACCCAGGTTACTACATATTTATGTTATGATATTGTGACTCATCTCCCAAAATTACATCAAGATGGAATCATATATTTGTAAATATGATGGTTCAGATCTCCGGATATCTTTACGAACAAGAAGGTTAAGATTGATTTTTTTGGGGCATTATATTCCATGATGATTTCAGATCTCTACGAAAGATAACAAAAGGAAAATACCTCGACTTTCTCCATTGCGAATGAGAATGAAAAAGTTGAGTGAAGAACTTCAGTTCATTCGGCAAAGGAAGTTCTTGATAAACTGTGAAGAGTAAATGGGAAACGAACGTAATGTCAGTCTCGTGACACGCAGCAGACTTTTTCACTATAGCATCTTGTCTAGAAGATTCCGCACTGACGCGCGCACACTCACAGAGAGAGAGAGAGAGAGAGAGAGAGAGAGAGAGAGAGGAGAGAGAGAGGGGCGGCGGGGGAGCTAGGCGTAGCCGACTTTTCCATTAACGTTTTGTGTAACAAGGACCCCTGAAACACTCCTTTACATACATACATACATACATACATACATATACGCACACACACGCATATATATACGCTAGAGAGAGAGAGAGAGAATTTCCAGTGCAGCTTTTTGTTAAAAGTCTTTCCAGAGGGGAAAGAGAACGTGGCAAACATACAATAACATCTCGAAAAATGATACTTGTCCATCCACTTTCACAATTAGGTGACAGGACTTTTTCTATCTCCCGTTTTTATCCATTGTCATCCAATGACTGGTTATTAACTTCAATTGGGTTCTTAATGACCGAATGTTAGAAACATTAGTCTTTGTGAGTGGGGAGGAAATCACATATTATCTCGTTGAATTGCGCTGTCATGGAACACGCTTATTCTCGCCATGCCTTCTTTTGTTTCATTCGTTGATTGGGTTTTTATTTTCTTAGTAGGAAAACCCATTTTGGTGAGAAGTCGCGTGCTTGAAAGAAAAAAGGATTTTCACTTAGAGTCTCTCTCTCCACAGTTCTTCATTGTAGGGGTGGCTAGAACTCTCGGCTAGCACGCTGTTGGCCCAGCGTTCGAGTCTCCGGCTGGCAATGCAGAATTAGAGGAATTAGGGGAATTTATTTCTGGTGATAGAAATTCATTTCTCGTCATAATGTGGTTCGGATTCCACAATAAGCTGTAGGTCCCGTTGCTAGGTGACCAGCTGGTTCTCAGTCAAGTAAAATAAGTCTAATCCTTCGGGCCAGCTGTTAATCAGCTCAGTGGTGTAGTTAAACTATGATATACTTTCTCTCTCTCTCTCTCCATTTATTACAATGGCGCTTGCCAAGCTTTGAATCCCGGATTCGATCCTTGGGGCAGGAGGAACCACCCTGGATACGGATCAATGAAGCAGATGCGGCTCCGTTGGCTTAAGCAAGTAATGGTAGCATGTATTTGGCGTTCAGCTAGCTACCGTGGGCTGTAGTCAGTATATACATACACACACACACACACACACACACACATATATATATATATATATATATATATATATATATATATATATATATATATATATTTTACTTTTTACTAATGCCTCCTGGAATTTAGGTCGTTTCATTCATTCTAATGCTTCTGCAGATATTCTCATATAGCAGTTTCATAGTCTTCCTTTCATTAATGTTTCTAAAAGTATCAGAGCTGATCCTCAAAATAAACTGTTCTTTTTAGAGGCCTGGCTTGAAAAGGCCACTAACAAAATGAGCTATTTCGAAAAGTTGGTCTACAAAACAAACCATTTTTGAAAATTTAATCATAAAATTAACCACGAACTGAAAATTTAACTCAATAAACCACGCCTGAAAAGATGACCCTCAGAATTAGCAGAATGTTTAAAAACACTAACCCCCAAAGTAAACCATAATTTGAAGAGCTGACACACACAAGGCAGATTGAGAATGGCTACTCAATCAGCCCCACTCTGCTCTGGGGCGGGTCTAGCCGAGCCACTTGCTCCGGCATGACGCAGCTCTTTCTGGAGGAGGTCCAAACCTCGCCTACTCGACACCGAAAGAAGTGTGTGTCTGTGTCTGTGTTCAGGAGCGTAACGGAGACCCGAAGGGAAAGATATAACGAAATTCAAAATGTTGTTGTTGTCATTAGATACGCTTATCTGATTCCCGGGAAGAATGGACATCCTCTCAAGAATGTGCTGTGGCTGGTAGAACATATTTTGTCTCTCTCCCCCCCGTCCCTCTCTCTCTCTCTCTCATCCTCTCCTCCTTTCGGCCCTTGGAGAGTGCCGGAAAGCGCAGAGGCATTCAAAACGTTATTAATCTTATTATCCTTGTGAGTTTTCCTGTAAATTTCTCTTACAACGTACTAACTCAGTTACGAGTTGCTCTCTCTCTCTCTTAGTTCCTGAGGGAATTCCAAAGCATGTTTTAGTTTTCGTTTTTCATCTCGTGCTGGTTTTCCCCTTACCTGAGGTCCTACATCCGAAAATAAAAATTTGAAGTAAATTCTCTTTGGAGAAGTGTCTCGATTCCAGCTTTGCGAGAGGCAACTTCCAGCGCTTTACCATTCCATACCATTCAACTGCCAAAGAATGGCCTTGGAATTCAGTTCTCGTTGACGTGGAATCGAGACTATGCACTTCCAAGGAGAATGTTCACCATATTCTTCCCTTGGGAATATTGGGCTCTCAGATAAGGTACGCATTCAAAAAATGCACAAAATAAAGAGGCTAAGAATACTAAGTAGAAAAATATATACATACGTTTGACATTTTGATACAACCAGTCGTATTCCGTCACGCACTACGTGCATACATATATGTGTATGTATGTATGTATATATATATATATATATATATATATATATATATATATATATAATATAATATATAATATGTGTAGCGTACGTGTGTGTGTTTATGAGTATATACAAAAGTAGAACGGAAGATACATACACAAAATCTGTGAGAATGAATTCGAGAGTTAGCCAAGGAGATGAGGTTTTATGGAAATGACAAACCATACTGGTGATGTTGATGGTCAGACCGAATTTATAACATAGCATTCTCTCTCTCTCTCTTATCTAATACTCCCTTAGCCTGGTGGTTACCAATGCGAGGCACAGTCTCAGTGGCACCAAGAAGCTCCAGTGCTTTACCAACTAACTGGAACCCGGAATATATCGTCGATGCGTGCAATCGATGTGCCATGGTAACATCAGGACTGGTCCATTTGAACATACCATCGTAGGGCAATGTCTCAACGTGCCACGGAGTACCCAGACCACGTCATGAAATCAACTATCGGTGTATATACATCTGACCAGCCACCTTCTGGGCAGTGCGCTCATTAGCGACTTTGTCGCTAGATCTAGAGATATTAGTTTCTAACTAGCGACTTTCTTCAGCAGTTAGCGACATAGCAAAAATCCAGAGATATTTAGAAATATCTAGCGACAATTCTAGAGAGTTTTGTATTTGTTAGATGTTTTGATAAAAATAAATATAAAATTGCATAGATTTCATCACACACATGAATCTTAGTTTCATTCTGTATGGCGAGAACAGTTACGTTTTGAACATGTCAAATACCTGTCGTTTGGCAAGCAATTCTCACTTCATTCACAGCCCGCTCGGGCCGCACGGCGTCACTCAGTATATGAGTTCCAACTTTATTTATTATAATATACATACACAAATACGGTGCATGTATATATATACAGTATATATGTGTGTGTGTCTCTCTCCACACACACACACACACACATCAATATCATATATAATGAAATGCTTTTTTCGGAAAATAATAAATGTTCACGCTGCATTTTACATATTTAGCAGTATCACATCTCTATACCAGTACAGTGAATTTCAAACGTAAAAAAAAGTTATTATATTAACATATTGAGGCAGAGTACTTGATATTTAATTTTGTTATGCGATTATTATAGGCTGCAGTTGTCTATAATAATGAGAAAAAAAATAAGATGGGAACGGAAGGGAGAGATCATCTTGTCTAGCGACATTTGATAAGAATTTAGCGACATTCTAATGTAATTTTGCGTCAATAAATGTTTTGAATTTGAATTGAGGGGGGAGCCTAGCGACATTTGAAAATTTGAGTTGGCAACTCTGCCGGCTCAAGCGAAGCTTCAGTATCGTAAGAGAATTATTAGTGACGGGAACTAGACAACTCCGTTACAAGAAAAGCTTCGCGTTCCTCGCCATTCGTGAGCGTTATATTATATCAAAGAGGAATAATTATCGATTAGCTTCCAGTTTAAAGAATTATTCACAATTGCTGACGTTGAAAATCCTCCACGAACCTCGATAAAGAATGAGAGAGAGAGAGAGAGCTCTGCACCTCCATTCCAGCCGGACAATCGACGCCTAACCGGCTTGTCCTTCCTACCGATCCCTACCCTGTACGCTGGCCGAGTATCGAGTTTTTTTCTCACGGAATCTGTCCTGTCCATTTTTCTAAAGTAATTATGTATTTTCATGTGTGTTTCAATGTGTTCTGAATGGTTGTGATAGTAATACGTGGGGGGAAATGAGTTGTTCTCGAGTTACTAGCCTATACGCCTCTACTACATCCAACAAGGTTAGGGACCCTTTGGGAATGGGGGGGTCTTGGGTGGGGTAAATCACCATGGACGCAAAACAGCATTTGAATTAATGAATAAAATTAGGTAAATCATAGCATACCATAGTCAGGCAACGTAGGCTAGTGTAATGTAGCCTAACATCCCTTAACCGCAAGGGGGCGGCGGAATGGCGCTTCGCGCCTCATCCGCATTTATAAGGATCCGGTCAATGTCCAGAACAACTCCGCGGTGAGATATAAGAAAATAGGTCACACTATAATTTTCACAGTATAAAATAATAAAACTTTGTCTCTGAACACTTTTTGAGGAGATTCACCATATCCGAGATATTAATGATTATCTAATCGGCATCCTCGAAATCTTACTGGAGTTACTTCGAAAATGAAGTTTTTTACTGTAATGTTTCTCAGAAAAACTAGTTCCCCGTCGAATGATTTTCGATTTTTGACTTGTAAGGTTAGAAATACCTGTCCCCCAACCCCCTCCATAGCTAATATGGCAAAATTGTGGGTGTTTCCTCATCATAAGAAGTGGCCTAAAACGCTTTAAATATGAAAAATATTACATTTTACTTTTAATTTTGGTACTTTATGCATGCGGAGTTCTTCTGGACATTCACCAAGGATTCTTGGCAGGCACGTATATACTGGCAGGAGGTAATGTTGCGCTGCGCGCCAGTACAGGGATTACAGAAGGTAAATCATGTTACAATATTATTTTAAAAACAATTGTAAATTTACCTTACTTGGATGAACACAAACGTTTTGATGGGTTATATCCACAACACGATGGTTGTGGCTCATCATTGTCGTCGTCATCAGAAAATGATTCCCTAGGTGGTGATGTTGGCTGAATGTCACTTAAAGGTGGACATAATTTAGCAGCTTCAAGTAAAAATTGGTGTAAAACTGAACTGTACTGCTGCAGGTAACGGTTAATGTCCAGAACAACTCCGCATGCATAAAGTACCAAAATTAAAAGTAAAATGTAATATTTTTCATATTTAAAGCGTTTTAGGCCACTTCTTATGATGAGGAAACACCCACAATTTTGCCATATTAGCCTTGGAGGGGGTTGGGGGACAGGTATTGTCTAACCTTATAAGTCAAAAATCGAAAATCATTCGATGGGGAACTAGTTTTTCTGAGAAACATTACACTCTTTCTGAGAAACATTACAGTAAAAAACCTCATTTTCGAACTAACTCCAGTAAGATTTCGAGGATGCCGATTAGATAATCATTAATATCTCGGATATGGTGAATCTCCTCAAAAAGTGTTCAGAGACAAAGTTTTATTATTTTATATAGTGAAAATATAGCGTGACCTATTTTCTTATATCTCACCGCGGAGTTGTTCTGGACATTGACCCAGGTAACACTCCATGTTGTCTTTAAAAATCAATGCATCGTGTTTCATTTTCAAAGAAATCATGAATTAAGCGAAAATAAGATGAACACAGACTGGACATAACCTCACACTATGCCAGACTTCAACCAAATGACAAGCGAAAATGTCTGACACCTGTAAGATTTTCACAAGGTCACGTGACTCCTAGACAACATGTAACTACCCACAATGCAATTTTAAGGGGGGAAAAATTCGCATCAGAACCACAGTGCAGTTCTAAACAAAAACAAATTCGCATCAGAGCACAAACTGTGTCCGTGTTAAAGTAAACAAAACACTTAGAATTTTTTTTCGAGGATGGGAATTATATAAACATTCATATCTCGAATATGGTGAATTTCCCCAAAAAAGTGTTCAGAGACAAAGTTTAATTATTTTTTATGCAAAATGCATCTATAATACTATAATTATTATAGAATGAGTTGGAACTATTGTAAAATAATACCGGTGAATGCGTAGTGAGTGTTTAATATTTTAATGACTGTTTAGGATTAAGTGAATGTTTACTGAGTGTTTGGGGTACAGTGGGTATTTAGTGAGCGTTTAGTGTTTTATGAGTGTTTAGTGAGCGTTTAGTTTATAGTGAGTGCCTGGTGAATGTTGAATATTCAGTGAGTGTTTAGTGTTATTGAGTGTGAGTGTAGCCTATATTAAGTGTGTGCTTAGTGAGTGAATGTATAGTAAGTGTGAGTGCTTAGCGAGTGTAAGTGTATTGTGAATATTAGTGTTTAGTGATTGTGCAGCGCTGTTTAGTTAGTGTTTAGTGACTGCATGCAAAGAAAGTCCTGTAATTTACAGGAACCATTTGTGCTAAAAACTGCTTAGATCCAAGAGTGGATGCTTAGGCCTTGACCACAATGGTTGGAGTGCTTAGGCCAACCTAATTTTGTAAGGTAATTTTTCTCTGTGAAATTGGGTCAAGTGATAATAATAACAGCAACAGTAATAATAATAATAACAATAGTAAAAAGAATATTAATAGTAATAAGATAACAATAATAGTAAAAAATAAAAATGATAATAATAAATATAATAATAGTAATCAAGTATAGTACTATGAGCTGGACCGAGACCTTTCAATATGGCCGCCCGAGATCCAACGCGCAGCAGGGAGATAGCCCCTCCACTGATTGAGGCTTTATGATGGCAATCCTGTGTCCTCGTCGGTCTTGCAATTAACGGGTGTTTTTGTGACAAGTATTGATGTTTTCAGGCTTCGTTACGTGACTGCCATGTTGTTGTCCGCTATTTATGGTTGGTGAGAAGATCAGCATCTCCCGCTTCCCCAAAGATTCAGAAACATGGAGAAAGTGGGTGAACATAGGCTATACAGAAGTGATTTTAAATGCCATAACGGAGGGGTACATTCATTTCCAACCCAATGAATTTGCAAAAAACCTCAGTCTTACCTGACTTACTTAAATTCTTCTTCTTCTTCGTTTAACATGCTTTTTCCCATTTTTTCACATGGGGTAAGCACGATGCCTTCTTTTGAAGGACTTTGATTTGGCGTTGGGGTAGGCCGTAGCCTTGATCAGCTGCCCTGCCTGACATCGCTTAGACCCCGGTAGCACATGTGTATATGTATCATACCAAATCCCCAGCTCCCTTTCTCCCAGCAGCGAGGAGACTTGAATACTGCCCTAAAAATGCAAGGAACCTGAAAGAAGACGATGTACCAAGCCGGTATCTACATGTGTATAATAGTCCTACTGTTGATTCAGGTATCTGTAGCGTTTTGCATCCATAGTTTGGTTTATATTTTACATATACCATTTTGGATAACCGGATCAACTATACACTTATATGGATACTTTTATCTATTAAGGAGAACGAATAAAATATTCATTCAATTCCAAATTCAAGAAAACCATGTCTGGCTGGTTACAATTGGAAGGTGGCCTATGTGTTGGTTGTGAGTAAGGCAAGGGTTAAATGTTGGTCAATGTATGGTTTATTTTCATGTCTATGAAATAGGACTATTATATGTGGATGGGGTTAAAGAAGGAAATTGATATTAAACCTATGAGAGAGAGAGAGAGAGAGAAATTATCATTCTTTGACTGTAGGTCATGGAAACGAATCCAGGTAAAAAAAGTCTCAATAATTCATGGTGGCTGGTAATAAGGTCACATGAAAAGAGTAACCTAACTTAACCTAACCTAACATAACCTACAACCTGACCCAACCTAGCTTAACTTAAGGGACCGTTCAAAAATTATTTAACACCTGTTGGGGGAGGGGAGGGGATATGGTGAAGTGTTATGAGTGTGACAGTAGGGGGAGGGGGTGCAGCCATAAGTTACATGACATTTTCAAGTTTTTTTCATTTGGTTTTTTGTGAAAAGATGTAAATGTAGAAGGACAAAAGAGAGAGAGTAAAGATTCTCCAATAGACTTTTATTATATTTTAGTAATATTGAGAATAAGGTATTTAATTTTTTTTTTTTTTTTTTTTGCATAACCATATGTTTAAAAAATAACACAATCTCAACTCATGTTTGTACTTCAACATTTTCTGCTATATGTATTACATGACATAGAATAATATCACAAACTCATCCCTTTTCGAGTTCCGATATTCACTCGAAAAAGGCTTAGAAAAATATCACACGGTTAAATGAATCCTCTTCTAAACTTTGGCATAGTCTGCTTTGTGTATTATGATAACAAATAATATCACAAACTAAAAACTGGCATCTTATTGGCTACAAAGGTGACTGCTCTGAGTTAACAATTAAATTACTTAGGAAATTAAGCAAATGGCATAAAAGAATATTTTCATTTCAAATTTATCTGTCATTCTTTAATATCATAACAAAGTATTAAGAAAAACCTAAAGGTGATAATTTCCAGGTATTAGGCTAGACTTCAATATATTATTGCATTAAAAAAAGGAAATATACTAATTTGGGGGGAGGGTTACTAGCTTATGTTACATAATTTTTAAAGGGTGGGAGGGTACCGGACATGTATTATGAGGCGTGACAAGGCAGGGAGGGGGTAAAAAATTACCCAAAACAGTGTTATGTAATTTTTGAACAGACCCTAACCTAACCTAACCTGTTGTACAAAAATGAATGTCATACATAAACATATTAACCTTTCCTATAATGCCAGGTCCTGACCTAACCAGATCTTACCTACCTAACCTAGCTTAGGATGATGTGCCCTGACCTGGCCAAGGGGGCAGTGGCATCGCTATGCGTGGCCAGGAGGGGCTCAGGCACCCCCAGTTGAAATTCCCTTTGTAGCTATACTATAACCCTTTGGTGGTCAAAGGCAGAATTATACAGTAGTTAAAGGTTTCTAAAACAAATGACATGTTTGTTTCATGATATTTTGACCTGGCTTAATGTTAACAACTTATGCATGAAGTGATTGAAATCAAGGTTACTGTTTTTAATAAGTGCAGTGCAATTTGCTACTGCTGTCTAGAGTTAATTTCCAGGAAGAGGAGATGAAGAAGAGGGAATGGGATAGGCAGAAATTTTGAAGAGATCTTGGAGGGTCATAAGTCTTTGGTGAAATTGATGATATGCACTATTTTGATATATTTACATGAGGAGGATATTATTCTATCGTTGAAAAAGGGATTTTGACAAAGGAAAAATCTATTTCTGAGGGAGGCCCTGTGTCACCCGGCGAAATTCCATACTAACACGAATTTCTAGGTATAAATATTGCTAAATATACCAGAGAAAAAGCTTTCAGGAATGCTGGAGTTACTACCCCAGAGCGAGCGTCTTCTATAATGAAGACGTCG
>NC_089743.1:90252190-90278402 GCF_040412425.1 Macrobrachium rosenbergii | reverse complement strand
TGTGAATTATTAATATAGAATCTCTGAGTCCCCAAAATACAAGTTGCTTAAATCTGCCACTCTCTTCACTTGCACCACGATGCTGAAAAACAATACCCTTAAGCATACCATCAGCATTCTGTTTGCCTGTTTGGGTTTAACATTAATAATTCCTCACAAATTATGCACCATACATATATACAGTTTATGAATCATTTGGTTTTATTTTAAAATATATTAAACCATACAAATACATTTATTCAACTTAATACCTGACAGCACTGATTTAAAAGTCGATTAACTGATGTGAAAAAAAAACATATGGAAAACAGGTATACCAACAGATAGACATAACCTATCCATTGTTGATTATTACGCAGAACTTCCAAACATTTTTGCTTTTGAAAAGTACTTCTCCAATGTTTGTGAAAACCCTGCAATGCTTCATAAATCATAAATCTTCTGTTTCGAAAATCATTGACGACATCAAATGGCAATTGAAATGCGTGATGGAAGTCCTCCAGAAGGTGAAAGAGTTTTTTTTTTTTGCTTTCTTGATGAAGATTTGTAAATAATGACCGATTTGAACTACAATAATAACAACAAATATTAATAATACAATTAAAAGCAACCAATTTTGTTTATCGAGGATTTAATATCATTACTTTGATGGACACGATCAGACATGAAATGTGTACCTGAGACTCCCAAAGATGAATAAGAGATATTATATTTCTGAAGCATCTCAGAAAAGTTTTCATTTTGCTCTGGAAGCTTCAATCGCATACATAACAGATCGACTTTAATAAAATGCTGAAAGAATGTACAAACTTTTATCTCCTTTAACTCGTAGGACTGGAAGTGAGTCTTCTCTACAATGTGTTCGGTAACACACTTTGTTCCTTCTATAATGCACACAATTTGTGAGTGTGGCCACCAATCACTTCCACACTTCTGTAAGTTCTCAGCCTGCTCTTGCATGCCCTGAACTCCACTGACTTCGTCGTATATCGCTTGATTAACGTCCCGTTTCACCAGACACTGATCATGGGTCTTGCTGTTCTCCTCACACTTTGGTCGGATATCTTTACATTCTGCTGTCTGTAACTATCAAAAGGGTAAATTACCTGTGAACTCAAAACTTTTTTCAACTTTAATTATGATAGTCCTTCCCCTAACAAGCAACAGTTCTAGAACATTAACAGGACAATGTTGACAGCTGCATTCATACTTTACCTTCTGAGTCAAGCATTAACCTGCTGTGCAGAAAACTCATATAAGCTGCTTCATACACCTGCACAGAAAGATCAACAACTGCCGGCTGACCCTACCTAAACACACAAGATTTCAACTCAGTCTTGTAGTGTACACATAAACACATATATACATACATCCACACATGCACACACATATATATATATAGATATGTAATATATATAAGTTGGAACCTAAGTACAGTAAACCCCATTTATTTAACGTTCTCATGGTTCTGGACTCACACATTCCATGGTTTCTCTGTAGGAACATATCTAGCTATCATTCAGCGGAAAATTCGCCCATTTAGGTATTTTTCACTGAGAAATAATCACTAATTACTGTATTTTCATAATTTTCATGAATAAATGCACTTTTTGTGATAAAACTATTAAAATACTCAGGTACAAGCATTTTACAGGGTTTTCTTGGTTTAAGCTATCAAAATGGGCAGTTCTAAGTGTTTTTTTAGAGGGTTTTAATTTGTCGAAATTTGACCTATTCGGGGGGTGTGGGAAGCATCCCCCGCGAATACGGGGGTTCACTGTACCACTATACCTAAGGTTTTATCTGGGCAGGCTAACGACTAAACATGTTGTGAGTCAGAAATTTATTTCTGTTCCACATGTGATTGTGTAGGTTGTTTCTATCATATTCACTGAGAAGGGATAATACGAATGAAATGCTGTCAATTGGGTTACTGCTGAATTGGGAAGTTGGAAAAAACACACATATATATATATACAGTAGCAAAGTCGAGGTTAAGTTCCAGACCCCCATGCATTAGCAGTAATTTCCGTGTAAGTTTGCACGGTCTCTAAAAATGCTAATAAATGCTTGTTTCTAGAATTTAAACACTAAATATGACACTAACCATTTAAAAGTAATAAATTAACTTTTAAGCTAAAGTTACTGCAATTTAATTTAAAAGTTATCTTAATGCATTACCCTTTAAAAAAAGAAATACATGGTCGACTTTAAAAATATAGGAGTGTGTGAAGATTACTATATTTTTCTCTCTCCCCACTCAACCAATATAGTTTTAGTAGTCTTCAACCTTCTTTTTTAAAACTTCTTTATTTTGCTCTTTATTAAATTGTTCTGAAATGCTCTATGTCTCTGTGTTTTAGAACGGCACATTTACAGTTTGTAGATGGTACAGGTAAATTAGATCAATTTAAAATTATCTACTGTACAGGTAAAGACATACAGAGAAACAGTAATACAAAAGGTTGCACTAACTGAGAAGAGAGAGAGAGAGAGAGAGAGAGAGAGAGAGAGAGAAAGAGAGAGAGAGAGAGAGAGAGAGAGAGAGAGAGAGAGAGAGAATCACTTTGACCCACTAATCAGCAACACTCCCCTTCTTGTCATGTTAAATTGACACATCGAAAGCTTTGCCTTCAGCTTCTCTTCAACAGTTACAAAGGATGAGGGAAAGATATTTGTTTGTTTAAAAATACGTATCACATGAATTTTGTAATTACAGTTATATTATTATTATTATTATTATTATTATTATTATTATTATTATTATTATTTAATCTTGTTGTTTATTAATATTGAAAATTAGTAAATATTATTAGGTAAAAATTTATTTATCATACAAAACAAATAAACATATACATGTACCATAAAAATTCTCTCATCTCAGTAAATGAGAGAGAGAGAGAGAGAGAGAGAGAGAGAGAGAGAATTATTATTTTTATTATTCAATGTTATTTAATTTACACATAAAAGCTTGAAAACTTATAAATTATATAAAAAATTACACAAAATCTTTTGCAGGGCTTCTCAGTACCGCAAATGTTAAGTCTGTGAACAAGTTTGTGTATGACAATAAGTTAAGTTCCAATGAAAAGCTTGTGTGTCTGTGAACCCATTACAAAGATGTTTGCAAGTTCGAAAGTATTACTGTATATATATACATACAGGCAGTCCCAGTTTATGATGGGAGTTCCGTTCTTACGCCACATTTGCTGGAAAATCATCAAAAATTTAAGAAAACCCCTACCACCTTTAATTCTTTGGTCTCTTTTGAAAAGGATGTAATCTGCATTTTAATTGAGTTTTCATCAATAAACCTCCAAATTTTGACCATTCTGCCATTTTGGAGCCATATTTCTTCCACTGAATTAGCGTTGTAACCCAGAACATGCGTTGTAACCAGGGAAATAATTTTTTATGAATATATTTGAAGAGTGTTGTAAGCTCAGAACAATGAAAAGTCAAGCCCAGGGATTGAAGTGTGTGTATATATATATATATATTATATATATATATATATATATATATATATATATATATATATTATATATATATATATATATATATATATATATATATAATATCATATATATATATATATGAAAACCATTAAGAATATAGTATATTTTAAGTATTTTTTTGTTAATTAAACATTTTTGGCATTAGCCTGAGATATTTTAGGCGAGTGAAAAAGCAAATCAGTGCCTACATGTTTGATGTGTCAGTGTTGAGGAAGTCTGTGGTCAGCTTCCCTTCCCATGGAGACAAAGTGCATGGTTCCTTGAATGATAACCTAACTACACAAGTTGTTGGGTTCCGGTTGAGAAGCTCGTTCAAGAGTCCACTCTGATGGGCGGAACATAGTAAGTGTAGATTTCTCATTCTGAGTACAGGTTAGGCATTCAGGTCCGGTGATTTTCTAGGAAAGACCCACTCCTGTGAAAACTATGAACTGCCAAAAGGTGAGCTGGAAACTTTGATTTTCAAAAGAAATGCTAATGGGCTTCTTATCATTTTTTATGTTTAACCTGTACTCTGGTCCTTCCATATGTAATCCTTTTGCTTTGAATAGCTTTTGTTTTCTTACATTTCTTGAATTTTTATTGCCATGTATTTTTATGTGTGGTTTTGGGTCAGTAACGTGGTGGGATCCTCCACATTTTTTCTCTGTGCCTGTTTTAAAAAGTTCTTTTTTCCTTTATTTCCTCAGATGTTTTTATTATATCAAATAAATAGATGAATTTTGACATTATTGACTTCATGGTCATGTTAGACATTTAGGATTACGATGTAGAGACTTAATTAGTTAAGTTTGGTAGCACTCTGTTGTATATCAGTTGGACTTGTTTTTGGGTTTGTCCAATTTCTGGGATGTAGGATAAGAAAAACCCTATTACAATCGAAATAATTCATTCCAAACCATTTACAATGTCAGACTCTTGAAAAACTGTATTTTTGAGAGAGAGATGCCCTGATGAGAGAGAGCGAATTCGAGTTAGATGAGAGAGACGACAGAGAGAGAGAGAAGAGAGACCCTCAATCTCACACTGACCAATAAATTTGCGTGATACCTCTTGATGTAAGAGCTAACACTCTCATCAAGGTTGTAAAATACATATTGCAACAATCAATGAAGACATTGAACCATCTATCTGATCTATGTATCAACACATCTCAAAAACTGTAATTTTCCTCATCTTCTTAAGAAAGGTAAAGTTCATAGTGACTGCAGCCAATTTAATTTGCTAAATTCAGCCATCCATGATATATATATATATATATATATATATGATTATATATATAAATATTATAATATATATATATTATATATATATTCACATCTATATATATATATCTATATATATATATATATATATATATATTATTAGAATGACAGAAAGTATATCGAAACGTATCTATCTATATATATATATATATATAATAATATATATATATAAAGAATATGTATAGAATATATAAAGATATATGTATAGATATCCAGATTTTGATTTATCCCCCATGATATGAATATATATATCGATATGTTAGCATATATATCCACTGATAGCCCAGAATATAGCAATATATAGATATATAGATAAAAGTATAGATATATATTATAATATATATAGATATAGATATAGCAATAGATATTCATATAGAATATATATATTATATAGATAATAGATATTATATATTATTATTATATTAATAATATGACGTTATTTCATATGCTTTTGATATAAATATATATAATATGATATATATGATACATACATACATAAATACATCGATCCTGATTCAACATTATACATGAAGTAGATGAAATAGCATAGATATATAGAGATGCAATATGGTGAATATAGTTATTATAAATATATATATGATGATATATAAAAATGAGGGATATATATACATATATATAGTGGATTAAATTTTTAACTAAAGGTATTCAAACCCAAAACAATATGTTATTAGAGTAGTTAGCGTTTGTTTGTTTGGCAATGATTTGAATTTTTGAATCAAATTCTCCTTATGATTTTTATTTCTTTACAGTGGTCTGTACATGATGATATGAGAACTGCCATATGAATATACTGGTATACCCAATACACACACACATATTAGGTTATACGTATTGAATATAAAATATACAGTAACTACAGTATTTTTCTGAGTTATTCTTTCAAATAGTAAATTTATTGATGATATACTATAATCTTTCAATCAAATTTTTATTTCCAATATAAGAAAAAAAAAATGCCCATAACATTACGCTTTTATTATTATTATTTATTATATCCATACATACATACATATTATTATTATTATTATTATATTATTATAGTTTATTATTCATCAAGAACTTTGAAATATATTCCAACTTTATGCAATAAAAAGCTGTTCTACATTACAACACTCGATAGGTAAATATAAAATAACACTAATTAGCATAACATATATAAACTGTTATCATAACATTTGCCAACACTAGTTATGATAACATAATATAACAACTGGTTAGTAGAACATATACTATTAACACTGTTAATCATAACTTATCCCAAACAACAGACACTAGGGTGCATAAATTAACTTAATTAGCATAACATTGGCAACACTTTTTCATAACATATGTCAACACCATTATAGTTAGGTAACATAAACTAACTATTAATTATGTATAACATAGAACATTGTTATCATAACATATGCCAACTTAGTTATGATAATAAAAGTTTAAAACACTGGTTAGAAACAAGGATAACCAATGCAGAAAAAATAGGTTAGTAATTAACCTAGGTTATTGAACAAAACACAGACTTAATCTAGGATGACTATATGTTAGCATATTTTATGATGGAAGTTATGGGTTATCATAACATCTGATAGACTAAAACAAAGAGCCAACTAATATCAGCTTGGCAGGATGGTTGCGAAGTCTGGTTATCATAACCTAGACAAACACGGGTAGCCTATGTTAGGATAACATCAGTAAGCATATCTTATGCAAGCCTGGATTAGAACAGGCTATGCTGACCATAGGCAAAGTTAAGCTAACGTTTGTTAGCATATTGAGTTATGGAAATTCGCTCATTGGTGGATGGGGTTAAATCTCTCTCTCTCTCTCTTCACCTTTCCTTATCTGTCTTTATCTGTCTCTCTGTCTGTCTGTCATGTCTGTCCCACGTCAGTCTGTTATGGCTCTCAGTAAGATTCTGATGGGAAAAGCAGAAATATTCCTAAAAAAAAAATATGATGTGTACACACTTCTGTTTGCAAATATATGAAATTTTAAGTGAATTCCATTTTTATGGATAATTCCAATTTAAACATTGTAGACACCATTGATTAGTGAGATCACGGTCGACACTGGACGAAAAAAATACATTTTAACAGATATTTTAACATATAAAAAATTAAAACAAATTTTTCAAAATCAAAAATCATCAAGTTCCGTCCGATTCTTTGCATTGAAAACGACGTAATACTGATTTTATTATTCAATAAAAAAACCTTTCAAATTATGATTATTCTGCCATTTTGGAATAACAAATTTATTATAGACTGGAGCACATAAAGTGTTCAAAGCGTTGTGGAAATAATTTCTGATGAATATATTTGAAAATGAACTCAAGTGTACAATCATTAGCCCCCATCAGAAACTTTAATTTGTCATATCATATATATATATATATATCAGTATTATATATATATATTTCAGAAAATATGGCTGCTACAATTTTAAAGGACACATATATGCATTTCATAGCTTCAATGCTTTAAGATGTGATGAAAGAATTTATGAGTCAGATGGAACTAGGACGAGAGACTCAGTTGTAAAATCTTTGTGTTCAGCAAATGGTTTGATTCCTCAGCAATATTGGCAGTCAGGTGATTTCCGAAGGGTTATGTATATTCGTGAGTACGTGCGTTAATTTGATCTAGATTGTGCCAAAATCTGCCCTAAAAGTGAGTTTGATCGTTCATTAACGTGATAGAACTGCAGTTGTCTAGACGTAGCTTTGGAGAGGATCCAGGCTTAAATCGGCAGATAAGGTAGAGTTTGAAATCTCTGTTTTTATGGGAGAAAATTGAACTTGTGATTTTTACTATGATTTTCTAATCATTATGAACTTTTGAACTGGTGTGGGAGATTTAATATGAATATTCATACCTCTTTTATATTATTGTTTTGTCATGTTACGTTTGCCATATCTTGGCTATGCATTTTACACTTTCCATTATTGTGTTTTGCATTTCATATATTTTTGGGAGTTTTCTATCATGTTTAATTCTTCCGACAGATGTCTGTGGACAGATGTCGGTGGACAGTGTGGACTGTTTCGAATAACATGTGGTAGACTGTTTTTTGACATGACTTTAATTATTGATTTGGGGAGTATGTGTGAGTTTGGATATTTTCAGGCTATTATATAGTGAGACTTCTTTAATCAGAAGTGTTTTGCAGTTCAGAGTTTAGTTATCTAACTCGATATTTCATTTATTATGCATTTTAATCTTTGCTTTGTTTTATTCATTTCTTGTTGGGTTATTTGAATAATAAACTTATTTTTGTAGAAACTATTGCGTTTCTTTAAATGGTCCATTTAATTGATTTGGTGAGAATGAGTGCGATTCGGGTGGGTGAACTTCGGGAAAACGATGAGAGAGAGAGAGAGAGGCGATACACAGAGAGAGAGAGAGAGAGAGAGAGGTGAGAGAGAGTGGAGAGAGAGAGAGAGAGAAAGAAAAAAAATAGATGCAAGTGTTGCCGTGAGCGAACGTTCATACGCCTTTTCCTGATTAAAGATCGTTGAGCACGTTACGTACACCTTCAAAGGGTGTTAATTCTGTCCTCGTTACAGAATTAAATGGTTGGCAGCGGTGTCTTTTGAATTTTAAATGTTCGAATGAAATGGTGGCAGCGGTGTCTTTGATTTTAAATGGTCATGATTTTAATGTCTTTAATGATGGCGAAAGAGGGAGATTGCTAATAGACTAATTGGTAACGTTGATGCCCAAGGCATAGGCGACTTCACCTAAGAGTTAACCGAGGGTCAGTGTTGAATGACTGAGTAGGTCGTGATTACGTGTGAAATACGGGAACCTTTCTTTTTTTCCGTTTCTATTCGAGTACTGGGAGTGGGGAGTTGTGAAATAGATCTGGATGATCTCTAGAACAATTTTGGGGTTAACAAAATACCCAAATAAGTGTGAATAGGGCGATTGTGAGTTAATTACGCAAAGTGATTATTCAACAAAATCATCGCGCTGGGTGTTTTTTTTTTCGCTTTAGTCTTCGAGTTGCAGGTGACGTCACAGGTTAGCAAGTTGAGAGATAGGTACTCCGTTTTCTGTTTCAAAATTGGTAAGTACCCCATTCTCGTAAGTTGCGCAGAACGCCGTTTTCTATTCTTCTTTTAGAGGGGGTAACTTTTACCTTCTCTAGTGTTCTTTTTGGTTTTCTTTTTATGTTGTTACGCTCAGGGCGTGTGATTACTCACAAAATGCCGGACGATGCAGCAAGCACATCCCAATCAGTTGTGGTGCATAAAGTGACGAACATTTGTGTGGGAATTACAAATTTTAAAGGGTTAGTTGATGGAAAGCCAACCCAAAATATAGAAACTTTCATTGAGTCAGTGAACAATTATCTGAATTCCAAGAAAATTACGAATGGCGCTGAAGCTTTAACAGAGGCTAAATCATTTCTGGATTTAGATAAAGGAGATATTGGGAAACGAGCACGCAGTTTCGGGTTCAGAAGGTGTAAAACTTGGAATGAACTGCAGAAATTTCTACGAGCTACTTATGGCGGAGTTCAACGTGAATGCGCAGTTCGAATTTGCGAGAGTTTCTCAAAATAAAGAAAGGCAATGATTCACTAGTCACATACAGTGCGAATTTATTTGATGCAGTAGTTGAGTTAAAGAAATCTATAATAGGCTCTCCATGGGTAACTGGAAATAATATCTCCTTAGATAATTTTGAAAGATTGTTACACTTTGCTTGCCTTTTAACGTCGGTCCCAGATGTAATTGTAGATAGTTTTGATAAGAGAATTGATCAGGATACAGACGAATCCCTTTTGTTTGCACAGATTAACAAAAATCTAGCAAAATGCCCGACACTGGACAGTAGTTTTGTACAGGGAGGTGCAAAAATATCAGCTGCGGTTTCCAAACCACAGAATAATGATAGTCGCTCGCATTCGGGAAATGATGCAACAGCGAAGACATGTGCACGAGTAGAATCGAAGAAAATTCCAGAGAGATCAGTCACAACGATACGTTGTTTTAATTGTGATAAAATAGGCCATAGTAAATCAAATTGCAGAGTGAGATATTGTTCAGTTTGCAAATCTTCAGATCATGGATGGAGATTTTGCCCAGCCACGAAGAATAGAGATTATTCAGGGAAGTCACAGGGAGGTTTTTCTAGATATGACAGGAGAATTCCACATGATGCAAGTTCTAGATACACAAAGGAACAGCAGAATTTTCACAAGATAAGTTCGAAAACGGACACAGGATAATGACTAATCAGGTCTTAGAGTCACTAGAACCTAGGCCGATTGTACGTGGATTCTCTAATGGCAATGAAATTTTTATTTTCATTGATTCTGGTAGCTCAGTTAACTTAGTAAATGCTGACCTTTTTCACTGAGGTTTCCAGAGTGCAAATTAGTCCCTTCTAGTGAGACAGTGTGTGATGTACAAGCGAGGAAACTGAATATTTTAGGTTCGTCATTTCTTACGCTTTGTATCGGCGGAAAGACAATAGTAGAATCATTTTTGGTCATAGAAGGATTAGCCTTAGGTGAAATGGTTTTGCTAGGACACCCTTCTTGTATGCGACATAACATCAACATTCTTACGGGAGTTCAGGGATTACAATAGGTGAGTCAGGTTGTTTTTTTGTTCCATATATACACAGGAAAAAAAACTTGTGAGAAACCTAAGACACAGTCTGAGACATGTGTAACACATTCATTAGAGAGTGAAGATATTCCGCAAAGATCTTTCAAAGGATTTTTGTTGGAAGATATTGAATTGCAACCATGAGTTCCTACATTAGTTAAAGTGTCGCTGAAAGAGAAAAATTTTCCTTCTCAAGTGTGCGTTGTTGAGGGAACCGAGAAATTCAAAGACGTTGTGAGTACGGTGTCAGTGAATGAAATTTCAGTCGCAGGCGTGACTTCAGTAGAATTAGTTAGCTATCAAGACTCAGTGAAAAAATATCACAAGGGTACTTATGTAATTGATTTTGAAGAGTTTAATGAAGAGCATAAATTAGTGAGTTTTTGTGGAGACGGGAATATGTTTCCTAACGAGGAGCAACAGTTCCGAAGTCAGGTTCTACATGAACATTTGGCTAAAGTTGATTATCCTGAATATTCAGATAAAGTAGAGAAAGTGTTGAAAGAATATCTAGATATCATTGCTTTGAAGGGAGATAAATTAGGAGTTACAGATGTTTTAGAACATTCAATCCGCCTAGAAAAGGGTACAAATCCCATATATATTCCAGCATATCGAATTCCTTTTAAGATCAGAGAAGAAGTAGAAAAAGAAGTTCAGAGGTGGGGAGTCAGAAGGCATTATTAGACCGTCCAATTCTTTTTAATTTTCCTTTGCTTGCAGTTCCTAAGAAAGACGGTAGTATCAGAGTTTGTGTAGATTTTCGTAAATTGAATGAAAAAACATGCCCAGATAGATATCCGGTAGCTTGTTTGCCTGATTTGTTTGTTGAGATCGGTGGCAAAGAATATATATTCATCTATAGATCTTATGCAAGGGTTTTTACAAGTTCCCTTTGTGAGAGTAGCCGTAAATATACAGCATTTTCGGTACCAAAGGGACATTACGAGTTTAATAGGATGCCTTTTGGATTACAAGGGTCCCCAATAACATTTACTAGACTGGTTAACACAGTACTTCATGGCTTGTTAGGAAAGTCGGTGTTTGTGTACATGGATGACATTCTCATATGCACAGATACAATTGAAGAACATCTAAAGGTGTTAAAAGAAGTCCTTAAGCGATTACGGTTCGCTGGGTTAAAGGTCAAATTGGCCAAATGTGAGTTTCTGAAGAAAAAATTGTCTATTTAGGACATGTTATCTCTAAAGAGGAGTTAGAGTGAATGATGAGAAAGTTAAAGCCATTGTGAATTTTCCAGTTCCCAAAACCAGGAAACAGATTCGTTCGTTCCTAGGTATGTCGGGTTTCTTTCGCCGTTTTGTGCGGAATTTTTCTACAATAGCGTCGCCATTGACAGATTTGTTACGAGAAGACGTTAAGTTTGTTTGGGGTGATAGTCAACAATTAGCTTTTGAGAAGCTTAAGAACGCTTTGGTGAACCCACCAGTTTTGAAGTTTCCAGATTTTAGTCAACCGTTCACCTTAGTGACTGACGCGAGTCAGGAAGGTATAGGTGCGTGTTTGATGCAGAAATTTGAAGGGAAATTACACCCAATTGCTTTTTATAGCAGAAAGTTCAAAACGCGTGGTAGTAACGAAAGGCTGATGTCAGTTGTGGACAAGGAGGCTTTCGCAGTCGTCTCTAGCCTTGTTCATTTTAAGATGTTGTTGTTGGGAAATAAAGTTGAGATTTTTACAGATCATCAACCGTTGTTAGAGCTTTTTAATAAGCCAAATTTGTCGCCCAAGAGAGCACGTTGGTTCCTAACATTGAGAGATTTTGATGCAAACCTCAAATACATTGAAGGTAAGCATAATGTAGTTGCAGATGCATTGAGCAGATACTTTCCGGTCGAGGATGAGGAAATACACACCGAATCCTGTGTGGGAGAAGAGAGTAAATATTTGGTGTCTAATGTCTCTGATATTAGTAGTTCTGAGAGATCGCATGTAGAGGACATACACGTTCCTACAGTGCATACTTTGGGAGAAATAGTGAGTCGGCAGTCTCGGGAGAGATTGTTATTCGTGATAGTGAGAGTAACGCAGTGTGTTATATTACGGGTGAAAATGTCACTTGGGACATAGGCTTGCTGGAACAAAAGCAAGATGAAGATAAATTGTTGTCAGATGCTAAGGCATTTCTTTAGGGAGTTTCACCGAAGAAAGGGTATAAGTTGCCTTTTTCTGGTCTAGAGTTGGAGAATAATTTATTGGTGAGAAAAGTTAAGTATAACTTATGAAGTACTCGAAGCATGGGTGAGATTACACAAATCATCGTGCCAGAGAGTCTAGTACCACAAGTTCTAGACATTGTACATTGTAAATTTGGTTCTCCTCATTTGGGTGTAGACAAGACGTATGAAAACGTCAGGTCAAAGTTCTTTTGGAAAAATATGTTTTCCGCAGTAGAAGCCTTTGTGAAGAAGTGTGCTATTTGCAATGCGAATAAGCCAGCGACGACAGTGTCGTGTCGTTTGGGTTCATATCCCATACCACATAGGCCGTTTCAGAGAGTGCATATGGATATTCTGGGTAACTTCTCAGAGTCCGCTTATGGTTATAGACATTTATTAGTAGTTGTTGATGAGTTGACTCGCTTTGTCGAGATTTTCCCACTGAAATACAAATCAGCTGAGGAAGTTGCTATAGCGTTTTTAAGGGGATAATTTGTCGATATGGTGTTCCAGAATGTCTGATCACAGACAATGGTAGGGAGTTTATTAATAAGACTTTAGACGGTCTTGCTAATTTGTTGGGGATAAAGAAAGTATCTATAATCCCGTATAGACCTGAAGCAAATGGGTTATGTGAGAGGGCGAATCGGAAAGTAATCGAAGCTTTGCGCATGACGGTGGGAGGTTCCGATACACATTGGGACAGATCTTTGGATGAAGTGCGATATAGTATCAATACTATGATGAATGACACAATTAAGATATCTCCAGCAGAAGCTTTGTATGGATACAAGTTGAAAGGACCTTTTGATTTGTTACCAGAGCGAGTTCAGGGTGATGTTACGGTCACTTCATTGATAAATACAGCGAGAGAAAGATTTGCACGTATCAGTAAAGAACTTGAACTTAGTTCGCGTGCAATGGTAGAGAAAAGTAACGCGAAATCGAGGGGAGTAGCTTTTTCGATGGGTGATAGAGTGTTTGTTAAAGTGAATGTTCGGAATGATCTGAATTATAAATTAAGTCCGAAGTTCCACGGACCTTTTTGAGATTGTAGAGATCAAAAGAGGGAATAGATTTGTAGTTAAAGATGTAAACACTGGAGTGACGAAATTGACCCATATTTCGAAGTTAAAGAAAGTTGGGATGTAATGGAATGTTTGTATATATATAGTTAGAGGGATAAATGGGTTGATGTTTTTATTTTTTTTTTTTTTTTTTTTTTTGTCTCTTGTTTTTTAGATGTTGAAGTTCTTAATCATTTGTTTTCGAATGATTTTGGGAATTGAGACATGGGCTAATTTCATACGAGATTTGACCCAGGTGTGAGTGTGTTAGTGTGTTATTGTGTTATGATGTGTTTCATCATCTGACGCAATGTGTGTGTTGTTTAGATTATTTTTTTTTGGGGAGGTACTTAGTATATCGGACCGAACAAGTCTGATCTTTTTTTCGGGTTGGGAGATCGTATTTGAGTATTTGGATTTTTTTTCAGTTTTTTTTTTTTTTTTAAATGAAGGAGCTGTGTTGTGAGTAGTTATAGTTGTTGAGATCATGGGAGCGATTGCCATTACGTCAATTGCTATTTTGTTGAGAGTTAGTCAGGTGTAGAACTTATTTGCTAACCAGAGTAGAACTTTCATGTTTTTTACGAGATATGATACCTTTTAGTGTTTGGATAGAATTTTTTTTTGGGTGAGTTCCGTAGAGTTGTTGTGCTTAATAGTGAGTTAACTGTGATTATTCTGAGATACAAACTTGGAATTAGTTCACATTGTGAGTGTTTACTTTTGCATTAGTAGTTTTGTTTGGTTCAGTAACATGAAACTTTTTTTTTAGTTTTGTTATTAGACCTTTTCGAGTGTTTTTGGGAGACTCAGTAGTGACATGGGATAGATTAGAGACCATGTTCATTTTGGGAGATCAATATCAAGGTTCGGGAGTTGATTATAAGACGAGTTGTACTTTAGTTAGAGAGAAGTGTGTGTGTGACAGTAGTGTTTTCCAGTTGCGAGTTGTGTCTGTGGGTGGTTGTGAATTATCATTAGTTCATAGACAGACTCCGACAGAATGTGACTTTAGACAGTTCCTGCGAGATTACCACATTGAGTCCACCAGTACTCTTCCTGCTGTGTTTTACAAGGAGTATGCAGTTACAATGATGTGCCAGAGCAACAAGTCGACGACATTCGTTCATCGAGGGTCCAAACTGTTTGATCCATCCTGCAGAATCCTGTCTACGGAATTTCTCGTACTTAGCCGTGCTGTATTCAACAGTTCCGAGAAGATAATTATGCGTCATACGATAACGAGCATTTGTAGTGGAGGTACCTACAACCAAGGTGCCAATGACGGTTCCACCGTTGGAAGACATTGACGATTCCGTGATGTTCCAGTATCAGGAATATATTATGCCGACAATTTTAATTGTCTTAATAGCTATTTTACTGATAATTCTTGTTGTGGGAGTAGTAAAGCTTATTCGTGTTTGTAAGATTACATGTAAAGGCTCTAAGAACTCAACCCCAGTGACTTTGGAAGTGTGTCATGAGAGCAGTCCTTAAAGCTGCAGTGCAGTAGACATTGCTAATTGAGCATAGCTCTATTTTGTTATGTTTTATACATATGCTTTTGTTTTAGTTTGCTGTTAAGGAGAGCGAGACGCTCTTATGTGGTGGCCGAGCTCTATTTCAGAAAAAAATGGCTGCTACAATTTTAAAGGACACATATATGCATTTCATAGCTTCAATGCTTTAAGATGTGATGAAAGAATTTATGGAGTCAGATGGAACTAGGTCGAGAGACTCGAGGTAAAATCTTTGTGTTCAGCAAATGGTTTGATTCCTCAGCAATATTGCCGGTCAGGTGATTTCCGAAGTGTTATGTATATTCGTGAGTACGTGCGTTAATTTGATCTAGATTGTGCCAAAATCTGCCCTAAAAGTGAGTTTGATCGTTCATTAACGTGATAGAACTGCAGTTGTCTAGACGTAGCTTTGGAGAGGATCCAGGCTTAAATCGGCAGATAAGGTAGAGTTTGAAATCTCTGTTTTTATGGGAGAAAATTGAACTTGTGATTTTTTACCATGATTTTCTAATCATTATGAACTTTTGAACTGGTGTGGGAGATTTAATATGAATATTCATACCTCTTTTGTATTATTGTTTTGTCATGTTACGTTTGCCATATCTTGGCTATGCATTTTACACTTTCCATTATTGTGTTTTGCATTTCATATATTTTTGGGAGTTTTCTATCATGTTTGATTCTTCCGACAGATGTCTGTGGACAGATGTGTGGACAGTGGACTGTTTTCGAATAACATGTGGTAGACTGGTTTTGACATGACTAATTATTGATTTGGGAGTATGTGTGAGTTTGGATATTTTCAGGCTATTAGCCATAGTGAGACTTCTTTAATCAGAAGTGTTTTGCAGTTCAGAGTTTAGTTATCTAACTCGATATTTCATTTATTATGCATTTTAATCTTTGCTTTGTTTTATTCATTTCTTGTTGGGTTATTTGAATAATAAACTTATTTTTGTAGAAACTATTGCGTTTCTTTAAATGGTCCATTTAGTTGATTTGGTGAGAATGAGTGCGATTCGGGTGGGTGAACTTCGGAAAACGATGAGAGAGAGATAGAGAGGCGATACACAGAGAGAGAGAGAGAGAGAGAGAGGTGATACACGGTGAGAGAGAGAGAGAGAAAGAGGAGAAAAATAGATGTAAGTGTTGCCGTGAGCGAACGTTCATACGCCTCTTTTTCATGATTAAAGATCGTTGAGCACGTTACGCACACCTTCAAAAGGGTGTTAATTTGTCCTCGTTACATATATATATATATATATATATATATATATATATATATATATATATATATATATATATATATATATATATATATATATATATATATATATATTGTCAATGATAAAACATCCCTCCTTCCTGTAAATTTGATTTCCTGATTTAATTTTGAATTCATCTATTATTCATTTGCTTATCAAGTCGGGGAATTTGGCGGGCGTCAAACAAAACCAAGCCTACTTGAACCAGTCAGTAGCCGTTAGCTAGGCCTCCTTACCAACCCCCCTAACATCGGGCAATCCAGAGAACAATACAAACCCCCTTTTCCACCCCCATCATGCGATGGGGAGACATGTAGGTATGGGGGAGACCAAAAGGGCCATTTAGCACTAGGGAACAGGTCAGATTCTAAGCTGTAGGCATATAATAATAAGTGTGCTTTTCCTCTGCCCTCTTTGCTGGTTCTTTTGACATGCTTGCAGGTATGGGTGGCCCAAAAGCTTGACGCTCCACGAAGCCACGTTTTTGAAGCAGGGAGACGCTCCTCTGAACTGATCTGTAGCGGACGCGCTGCATTTTTCCCGCTCCGCTGGTTGAACTGACTTCGACAGACAACTGGAAAGGCTGTTAGGCACCAACAATAGTCATAAAAGGTTTGTACGTTGCAAGTAGTTAAATACCAGCCCTCCCCCCTTTTACTCAAACTCCTTAAAATTCCATTTCTTTAAACTTTAACTTCTCCCTCCACAAAGCAAATCCTCTTTGTTCGAATCCTGCCTGTATCCCATCCCTTGCCATTTACGTGCCTTGAATTCAAGTAAAGATCCCGTGATAACCATCAATTATCCCTCCCCCAGTGCAATTTAAGGGCTATTTAGGTTAAGCGATATCAGTGTTGATTTTATCTTTGTGTGAGTGCGATCACGTGTTCCTTGTTTCAAAAGCCCCAATCGAATACGATTCCAAGTCTGTGATTACGTGATTTTCTGATAATCATCTTCTAGGCTACGTCATGTTTAGTATTTAAGAACGTGTATTGGGTGATATTTCAGAGGTGGATTTCATCTCCTTCAGTGTATACCGTCATTCCTAACTAAGAATGTCTCTTTCAGGGGAGACACGCGGACCGATCGCAATTCAATGCTTCAGTATCTCATCTGCCACCAAAATCCTGAAAATTCCTGGTCGCAGTCATTACCGAATTCCGTTGTAGTCCGAAAATGTTCATATGAGTTATTCTCCCATCCTGGAGTTCCACCATTTGCATTACCTGAGACTATTTCGTGTAATCAGGGCAAGACTGAATGTTATTACTATGATCATTGGACTGATTGCCTTACATATTGGCCCCATTTTTAATCAACTTGCTTGTTGCCCTATAACTGAATCTGCCCCTTAGCGATTATGTTGTTCTGTGTCTCATTGTTTATCTGCTAAGTCTCTGTAAATAAATCCTGTAAATTTGTAAAAGAATTCTAATTCCTATATGGCAACCTTCCCCATTCAATTGTAAATCCAGGAAAATCTAAGGTAAGTTTTCAAATAACTTTTCCTTTTGCTCATAAACTGGGCTTTCTTGGTTTTTCTTGGTTTCATCATTATAATTTTGTTTCAATTTCTCACCAGCCAAGAGTCCAGTTTATGACATTATATATATATATATACATACATACATATATATATATATATATATATATATATATATATATATATATATATATATACATATATATATATATATATATATATATATATATATATATATAGATATATATATATTTTTTACCTGTATATATATATATATATATATATATATATATATATACATACATTATAGTCGTATATATATATATATATATATATATATATATATATATATATATATACAGTTATATATATATATATATATATATATATTATATATATATACATATACATACATACATACATACATACATATATATATATATATATATATATATATATATATATATATATATATATATATATATATATATATATATATATATATATATATATATATATATATATATATATATATATATATATATATATATATATATATATATATATATATATATATATATATAGTTATAGCCATAAGTTGTTAATTTCCACTGTAAGCCTGTGTTTCGCCATTATTGGCAGTTTAACGGGCTGTAACTTGATGTCTGGTGCAAAACATATGTTGCATGAAGTTATAGTGCTGTAAGCACCATTAACTTGATGTCATCAAGTTAATGTATTGGGTTGATGCAACATGTAAAATAGTTACAGCGCTGTAAAAACACTGTTGCAAAAGCGCCATAAGATTGAATCTGCCGTAAGCTGGTGATGCACTGTGTACAGTATACACACACACACACACACACACACATATATATATATATATATATATATATATATATATATATATATATATATATACACACAACCCCAACGTTCATGTTCTCACAATTTGCGGACTCAGCGATTCATAGAATTTTCTGTGGAACCTATCCATAAATTATTCGCGGGAAACTCACCCATTCGTGGATTTCTTCATACAGTAATATTCTGTATTTTCATATTATTTTAATGACTAAATACTGAACTGTGTCTACATATACATTTTATGATAAAATAATGATTTAAAAACTAATTTTCAAATAGTATTAAGTTTAATCCAAATAATATTAAGTTTAATAAGATTAAATAATAACAAATACCCAAGAAGTAGTTCCGTCAATGACACCAACCAGCGAAGACGGATCCAGTCCCTGGAACAGGGTTGCAGAGGACTTCAAGAGATATTCAGCTATATCTGCTGCTGCTCGACGAGAAAGCCTATGCTTGCAAGGAAAGCTGGAAAGTCTCCCAGTCCTGAACACCAGGGATGTACTGTCTGAAGAACTGCATCTTGTGTAGCTGCTACAGGAGGTTGGGTCAAGAACTCTTCTCAATACCTTGGAAGCAGAGCTATCAGGTCGGGCAAAAGACGAAGTCTTCCAACATTTGTCCATAACTCGGGGTGAGTAATGCTTGTGAACCCCTAGCGAAACAGACAAATACAGGAAAAATGTAGATATCGACGTTTCCCAAAGACACCATGCCTCATGGTAGTGGCCCCTGGGTCTGGTACAAAGGAGCGAGAAAACTACCAACTTTGTTGTGCTGGGAGGCAAACAGAAAGATGGTAGATCCATCTCTCAGTCGAGCAGTCTCTTTGTGAATCTTCGTGAAGAAAAGAGTGAAGAGCACGTTCCATCCTGATCACTCAAATGTAAAGGCCGAGAAACAGATTACATCCCCACTGAGAATGTATCTCAACATGGAGTGAGCTATAGAACACTTGAGTGCCTGTGAATGTCAACAGACGAAACAGGAGGGAAAACCGTTCCCTTTGTTTGTCGATGTATGCCACTGTGGTTTGTTGTTCAACGGAACCACTAGATTACAGGAAAACATCCTGAATTATTTTGGAAGGCCTGGCTGCCTGAGTTCAGGATGTTGATGAGAAGGTACTCTTGTTGCCTGACAAATGTCAACAGATAAAGTGAAACAGGTGTGCGCCTATTCCTCTTGATCGATGTGAATCTGGGAGCAGCAAAGGGGATTGAATTCTTGGAAGGCCACGACTTGAGTTAAGGATGTTGAATAATAACTGTATCAAGACAAAGTCTTACACATTCTTGAAGGTGAATCCTTCAATCACATTCGAAGGTTCCTTCAATCAAGCATTAGCCTGACTCTTTCCTCATACTTCATAGACAGAAAAATGTAGGACTGGAAGCAGACCATGGGGAAGCTTCAGCAAGATGACAGGATACCAAGACAAGTAGCTCTAGCTGGGCTGGCATTTCCCAAATCAGGAGCAAGGGAGAGGAAGCGGGATGGAAGTTTGATGAAAAGAATTGCCGAGATCCAAGGAAAATAGATACTTCTCCTGAAGGAATCCATTCTCAGGCCTCGGCAATGTCTCTGCCAGGTCCAGAGACTCGACAAGTATCATTTCATCCAGGTATCTGCAGTAAGAGAACTTCTGCTGGGTCGATACTTCTTTCTCTCTTCCCTTCTGCCCTCCTTCCTTATGAAAAAGCGGGTGGAAAGAAGACAGTTTTGCGCACTTTCCAAGAAGTGAAGAAGAGGGCTATGTGTTTCAGCGATCTTCTTCCGAAACCTGGGACTTCGTAGGAATTGAGGAGGGCTGGCTTGAACTTAAGGTTGAGCTGAGATGACTAAGACCCAAAGGTCTTGGCCATCGTCCAAAGGACAAGGCAGTGCCCTGGTACGAACCTTGATTACCTCAGTATCTGGCAAATCTTTGAAAGAGAAAGGCAGAACTGAGTACTGTAAAGGTTCGTTCCTAAGGGTTGAGCCAACTTGGGACTTACAAAAAAGGAGATCCGAATTAGGACAAAGTCCTTCTTCTTAGCACCAGAATTGCCCACAGAATGCCGCCTGGTGTAGGAAGACCCACCCCATGACAAGACCCGTCTCCAGAAGGCAGGGTTCTCTCCAGGAATCGTCATATCCGAGGAGAGAAAGCCTAAAAGCGAAGGATCATGGATCCATCAGGAAACTGTCTGGAGGAAACCAGGAGGTGTCCTCCAAGTTCACAGCATCTCGAAGAAGAGAATACCCTTCACAGCAAGGAGAAGCAAGAGAGAGAGAACCCAGTCCGGATGAAGCAGAGTCAAAACAACCTGCACTCAGCAAGACCCCTTCGAGGCAAGAAGAATTGGTACTCTGTCAAGGCAGGGGAGGAGCTTAGTGTCTTAACCTGAATGAACTCCTTGTCCGAAGAAAAGTATTCATCTGGCTGAGAACGGTCTCGCACGCAAGGATTGCGGCGGCCCCTGAAACTCTCAAACCCTTTGGGAACTGCAAGGGTTGCGAGTGATGAAGATTATTCATTGGGGGAGCTGCAGTCCTGTTCTGGGGATCCTCGCACTGACGAATCGGCGTGAAGTTCTCCGAGAAATGAGGGCGATTGCAACTTGAAGAGGAAGACCCTCGCTGCTTCCTGAGCATGAAACTCCTGTACCTCTCTCCTTGGGGGAGACCTTGACAGATCCCAAGAAACCCTCCTCGGCTACCTGGTTGTACTACGAGGCAATCGGGGGACCGACACCCAAAGCACGCCAGGCAGCCGAACTCTGAAGAAAGACAAATTCATCGGAGCTCTCTCTGTCCGTCTCGCGCCTCTCAGAACAACCGAGAGGAAAAGAGAACAGGTGAAGAGAAAGAGTGCCCCTACCTGTCCTACTAGTAAGACCAGCAGGAGAGGCGGACTGTGAGTGATAATCAACCGACTGAGATTATTGCCACATGGGGGAAGAACAGCGCTTGTGCCATGGCAAAGTGCTTTTCTGGGAAGAGCAGAAAGCTCACTCGAACAGTGCCGAGAACACAATTCGGAAAAACCGAGCAGGGCTGAGCCGAGCCGCACCAATCATGCGAACGCGATCCAGGGTGGTAAGCAGTGTACTGGGAGGCAAGCAGGGTGAGCTGAGCTGAGCCAGTCATGTGAACACGACCAGGGGCTGGGCAGGGTGAGCAAGCCGAGCTGAGCCGATTACTCAAACGCAATTGGAATTGGGTAGGGCGGAACTTGTCTGCCATGAACTAGTACTAATTTCCCAAACTCTAAACTCCTTTGAGGCCGAGGCCCCTTGAGAAGAGAGTTCAAAGGGGAATTCTGCGTCTGCTATCCTACATGCTTGAACCACAAGGTTCAAGACACAAGGATAAAACCTAGCCAAGCAACTGAAGCAGCTGGCAAGCAGTATCAAGACACCTGGGTGTCTCGGCACCTAGACACCTGGGTCTCGGCACTTTCTCTTGTCCTGTGGCTCTCACCAGGAAAGTGCTTGTGATTCATAGAATTCAAGCGACCTATAAGACTCGCAAAAATTGGGAACGGCTGCTTTCAGTTTCCTAAGAAATCGAAAAGAGCCAGGCACAGAACCAGTCTTAGACGCAGACTTCTAAGACTGGCAATGAGGGCACAGCCTCTTGAGGAGAATGCGAATCGGTTCCAGCCCAAGGGTGGGAAGAGCCAACGAGAGAAATCTGCCTCCCAGGAGAGAGGCAGTCCCTTAGAAGCCCTGCAGGACTCCCGAAGGTAACATCTTCCCTGTTTCTTCTGGTGTTCGAACCAAGAGGATCGATCGAGACACCAGGCTGGGAACTCGACCGAGCACTGGTAAGCACTCAGGGAGCGCTTGTAGTGCTGGCAGGAAGAGCTGAGATACCTGGGTGCCTCAGCCCTTTCTCTCGCGCTGCTCCAGACCAGATCAGGATAGTCGATACAGACGGAACCTATAGGGCTGCGAACGGGAGCGCAAACCTGGGTCTGTGCACCCGCAGCTCCCGAAACACAAAACCCAGGGGTATGCGAATCGGTTCCTGGACCTGAAGGTTGGGAAGAGCCAACGAGAGACCCACTGCCTCCTCAGAAGGAGACAGTCCCTAGGTGTCCAAAGGACATCAAGGGGAAGAAGCAGCCTTCCTCTCCTTTGGCCGACGGAGGTCTATCCAGTTTCCCAGGACCTCCTTGAACCTCTGGAGAGGAAGGGAAGAGGCAGCAGAAGACGAAATTGAAGATAAGCTGAAGAAGGCAGCAGCTACCTCCACAGGGCGACTTCCTTCACCTTCACTCCGACATCACAATATACTGACGGTTTGTATATTGTGTCAGAACAAACTGAATTTACTGTCATTATCCGGACAGTGACTTGCGTCATATTTGCTACTGGTGGACAACATGCACAAACCTAATGGAGAACAACTCTTTTGGCGATCTGCCACTTTCTCAAATTTGGTGCAATTGAGCATACTGTACTGTGAACAAAACTTTAATATTTTTAATAGTGTATTTAGTATTACCACTATCTAATTATGATTTCAGTTGAGGTATTGAAATGTTTAAGAGTTGAAGAACATGTTTTTGGTGTCTGGTTTAAACTGTGGCTTACTGGAACTTTGAAATACTTTTTTTTTTATCTCCTTTCTTTCCAAATTCAACACTGCTTTTAGAAATCAACCTGTTAATCAAGATCTGAATGTTATCTCTGTAATGATCTAACAAGTCACTGAAGGCAGGATAAATATCATTTACTTTATGTACTTATTCTCTCTGATATATGAACGCAACTTAGAAAAGTTTATACGATTAAGCAGTATGCAACCAGAGGTATGCACATCTAATAGGTCTACAGTACTTGGTATCATTTCATTTAATAAACTATAGCTCTGCATTCATTAATATAAGAGTGCATGCCATTAAAAGTATCATCAAACTTCGGTGAAAGAGCAAGTAGTTGTTTGATACTTTCATCAGTAATGTAGGGAATATCCAGAAATTCAAATTTAAGCAAGGTTAGAGTTACAGTACAGTTAGCAACAGAAATATAAAGATGAGAAATTACCTTGAAAGCTTACCTGCCTATAAAACCATGTACACTAAATATATAAATTCATTCATTGGAATAAAGAGAATTTTCCACAAGCATCGGCACAGTTGTTAAACTGCAACACAAAAATGCTTGAACGCGCACATCAGTAGATTCACCATTACATTCCCTACAAGTTAATTTAGGCAGTTCAACAGCAATTACAGGCTTATTTCCATAAATGTAAGGTTGAGATTTGGAATCTAGCCTTTGTTCAATCTTGGCTAGTTTGTCAAGAATCTGATCATTATAATCTGCTTGTCAAGCAGTTTCCTGTCAAATGCTAGGATCTTCCGCATCAACATACTAAACTATGAATACATCTAAAATTTCTTCATTCACAGTTTGAATCTATCTTTGGTAGTCTCTCTGACAGTTTCTGTATGATACAACAAACTTTGATTTAATTCATCATCTGAAAGCATATCAAGTTTACCTAAGACAACGGTAATGTAAGACTTGTAGCCTGCTCACTTCTGAATCTGAGGTGTAAACCAATCGTTTTGGCAAGATACTAATGCCAAAAAGGCATTAGCCTATGAAGTTAACAAAAAGAATCTGAAACACTGTGCTTCCTACTAAGGACAACTAAAAACTTTATATAGAAATCATCACATGTGGCTTAACACATGACGCCTATACTAGAGAAGGCACTAGGCTATATAGGCCTTTAAATGAAATAATAATGCAAAATTTCGGCAAAAAATATAAACAGGTAAACTTAAACCGATGGAAAATAATGAATCGGCAGCAGGAAAAACTTGCAATTAAAGAACAGTAGAACTATAGTACAGTACAACTCTGCATGGCTTATTTCCTTGGATATTGACTTTTTCTATAGTATTTTGGTTGCTTATCAAGAATTTACCATTATTTTTTGGCAGTCGAATGTAATTAACCTCAGAACTGATATGTTACTGTATGCTGGCCATCCTGGAATGCTACTGTGCATGCGCAGTGTTACAGGGAAACTTTTGTTAAAAAGTGGTTTCCATCAATGCCCCCTGCCTGAGTAACACAGCCTTCTAGGTTAGGTTAGGTTAGTATAGTTCCTTTTATAATAGGTTTCCTTAGCCAATCCCTTCTTGAAAATATGGCTCCCGTATGCCTTGCGTATGCATGGAACCTTTCAAGGGTGGCCATCATAACAATAACATGTCTGTTCCCTCACCCTGTGTTATAGCCCACCCAAAACCCCGTTCCCATAGGGTCCCCGATAAAGATGTGAGGTTAATTATAACTGATGGCCAATAAACAAAATCACCTCCTCAACAACACTAAAATTATTCTCATTATTTTGAACCCCATAAACACTATGCACAAACGATAAATAAAAAAATTAAATTACAACTTATAAGGTAAGACAATACAGGCCACCCCCCACCCCCAAACAACCTCCATAGATAATATGGCAAAATTGTAACCTGTAAACACCCCTAGGTTACGTTAGGTTGGTATTTTTAGGTTCTTTTAGTGGCCTATCATTTCCTAGCCATTTTTGCAAGAAAAACCCTAAATGGTTTGGTAATTTTTCGGAAAACTCCAGCCAGCCATTTCGGAAGGTTCCAATTAGCCATTTTTGCATGAAAAACCATTTTGGGTTTTTCATTAAAAAATGGCTAGGAAATGACAGGGCACTAAAAGAACCTGAAAATACCAACGTGACGTAACCTAGGGGTGTTTACTGGTTACAATTTTGCCGTGTTAGCTATGGAGGGGGGGGGGGTACTGTGTTACCTTATAAGTCGTAATTTGATTAATTATTTTTCTCTGTTATTAAGCATTTGCGAAGGTCATGTATTGAGAAGAAAGTTTTCGTTTTGATGAGTTTTATCCAAGAAAAATATAAGTTGTAATGTGGGAGGTGGCTGGAGTCTTCCGAAAAATAACCACTGGTTTTTCACGCAAAAATGGCTGGCTGGAGTCTTGTTGGCAACTTATAAAATTTTACCACTAAAAGTATAGTTACAATCAATTTCTAAGGTAATACGCTGTGTGGCGTTCTACAGTTTTACTACAAACACACAGAACTAGGCTATGCAGTGGCCAGGGCTACAACCTAATCTACTTCTCGAAGAAAAACCAGCAATTCGGTTCACAATATACGAAAAAAAAAAAAAAAAATTAATGACTGGCAATTAGGCCTGATGGTAAACATAACTTTAGACCTTGATTATAATTAGACAGCATCAGCTGAAACAAAGTCTACAGTTAAAAAACTAACCTAAGGTGCATCTGAAATGGTTTACTTGGCAATGGAAAATAAGTTAACACAGAGGTAAATGAAAAGGCATGTCCGTTATTTAAAAAAAGGAAACAAACACACCATTTGAAATAAATATC
>NC_089743.1:90179970-90251690 GCF_040412425.1 Macrobrachium rosenbergii | reverse complement strand
ACTTTGATCATAGAAATTAGGCTAGTGTTGAATATAAGGTTGTGAGGAAATTTACATGACAGTATTTGATACATCTGCATATAGTAAGTTGAAAATTAATTGAAAATTGAGCTCTATAATTTCAAATGCAGGTTTACTAATTGATAATACTATTGTTTTCCTTCATTCACATGGATATACATTCGAGAATAGTATGTTTTACTCGTTACAGAGTTGGTACATTAGTTTTGTGTAATTTTCATTTGCCCCCAGAAAAAAATATCTTGGCCCCACCTAGGCCCACCAATGACGGAATGCCAGCTATGCCACTGCCGAGGGGGCTGGACCCCCCAAAAAGGCATGTAACCTGTCTTGGTCAACGACTGGTGGGAATCAGGCCACACAACTAAAATATTTTTCTGTCGTATAATTTTCTCACAGCTTTGTGTGTTGGTCTGAATGGGGTAATTTTCACTGTGGTATGTTCAATTTATGCATGACTGTTTAGGATAAAATGTCTTCGCAGGTTTTTTCCCATTATATTAAGTTAATTTGCATAATGGCATTATCTGTTGTTAGGTGGTCTTGAGGACAAGGACAAGCAATGATTCCCGGGAAGAGCTAACGTATGAGAAGGTGGAGAAATGGTCGTCAGTGAATTCTGCTACTTCGGCGCGAACAGTGGCTATGTTGACCTGAAGGGTTCACTCATACAATCCGTTTTTTAAACCTTTGAGTGCTGGGCTGCAGTGAAGTACGTTTAGCGGACGTCCTGAAGGGAAGATAGCTAAATTACAAATGGAACTTTTAGGCGTTTGTGTATTGATTTGTGAAATGGACCTTCACTAAATACTAGCTCACTCATTCTCTTCTTCCTCTTGGCTCGACATCATGCACGGAGCGAATAATCGATTGGAAAATCTTCACTTGAACCATTCATGCTTCGCCCTTGATCTAAGGTAAGACCATTATCCTTTAGTTGAGGTTTTAAGAAGTTCTGGCGTGATCTGAAAACAATTTAAACTTTTTTCCTGCATTACGCTTCGTAATAGTTTGTTACTGTTGTTTGTAGAGTTCGGCGAGTGCTAGGCTGCTATGGGTCTAGGAGAATTTCCACTGGGAGGATTGCCCCTGTGTGAACATCGCCATGGGAACACTGCCCAGTTGCTTTCAGGTCTTATAACTAAAATTCAGGTTAAGAATAGTTTTTCGAAAAATTCCTTTATTTATAGGAACATCAAAAATTTATATAAAAGGCAATACAGTATCTAAGAGTCAATCCTATATTTTAATATAAGGTAAATATAAAATGATTATTTAAAAAAATACCTGATATTTATAAACTTTATCAAAATATGTGTATATTATATGCAATAGACTTCAAATACAACAATTACTCACGGATTTGTTTAGAACATTATGAAATGCTTCAACACAGTTATTGGTAGGCCTACGGGGTGAAGCTGGCTCAGTTCGACTGTTGACGTTCCAAAGAGCACCTGGGAATATAGGCTGATCTCTTCGTTGGTTGCTTCTTCTTCCTCTTAATACCCCGCTGTAAGTCATTTCGAGATAAATTTCGATGGTACACCTTCATCCCTGATAGATCTTCAATAAACTTCAATAACATCTTCTGGTGGCACCAACGCAAATGCAGAAAAATTCCTCATTGAAAGAGAGAATTTATTATTTGTGTGGTATTCTCGTTTATAACCAAGATCAAAAACCTTCCTGTATAACGACTTCGAAAAGTGGAAGAGACAGCCATGCAGATTAGCATTGGGGTAAACGTATTTAAGGGCATTGAGAGGGGCCATCTCAAAGTCAATTGTGATATTTTGAGGTCGTAATCGATAGCTCTTAATTTTGACATAGATTCTTCTATGCGCTGATTCAGTTTTGCTTGGTAAGAGAGCAAACGCTCGAGGAATGCTCAGATTATCTGAACATGAATGGTTAGAAGTTGATAAAACATTTCAGGAGCCACTTTAAATGTGCCATCAATAGCCCAGTTCTTGAACCTCTTTGGATCTTCCATACCTGTTGCAGTTGTAAATATAAGTATGCGATTTGCTTCACCAACTCCAGAATCATTTTGAAGAAACTTTTCTCCCGTGTCGAGAACAGTAGCCTACATTCTTTGGTATGGCGTATCCTGTACGTGGCATCGGAACAGCCGTTAAATTTGCATTTTTCTGCCTCCATTTGCGAACATTTCTGCAAATGCTATTCACAGAAGGTGATTGAGAAAGTGTAGCTTCTTCTAAGGTTGCAGCCGCTTGTGATACTAGCCACTGTGGGTCTTAACGGAACCGTTACTATATGAAACAAGAATATTTCAAAATGAGGAAGTAACAGTATGCCCTAGCTTACATTTAAAAAAACTATTAAACTAGTTTCTCGTTTAGGAATCGGTGATAAATAGTTGTAAATGGTCATAAAAGGCAATTTCATATTGTAAATATAAAATCAGTTTCCATTTGACGAAACATCAGTGATAAATAGTTGCAAATGGTTGTAAAAGGCAATTTCATCTTTTAAATAAAATCAGTATTTTTACATAAATCTTTAATTTCAATGGGAGTGTTCCCAGTGGCAATATTCACACAAGAACAGTGTTCCCAGTGGCAATATTCACACATGGGCAATGTTCACAGTGGCAATTCTCCCACATGGACAATGATCAGCATGGCAATCATCCTGGTGGCAATTTTCCCAGTGGCAATTGTCCGTGCACGGGCTACTATATAGTTTTGGATTGTGTCGGGCAGCTTATGTCTAGCCCTTTATACGAATGGTATTGTTTTCTGCTGGTGGTTGATTTAACCTTAACCAGAAGTTGTCCTCGGCCTTCTTACACTTGAGGTTTGGAAAGTTGCTGTTAAAGTATGACCTTAAGAAGGCACTGAAATGTTGCCCTATGTTTTTGTGTGTGACGATGCTTTTCCACTCGTGGGTAACTTGATGAAGCCATAACCACAAAGAAACTTGTCTAAAGAGCAGGAACTCTCTTTAACTTTCGGCTATCCCAGTAAGTCGAGTTGTGGAAAATGCCTTTGGCATCTTAGCATCCAGATTTAGAGTTCTCTTATCTGCTATTAACTTATTTCCAAGTAAAGCATCCATAACTGTATTGGCATGCTATTGCTTACATAATTTTTTACTGAAGCAAAATGTTGCTGCTTATTTTCAAGTTTTAGTTCCTCATTGGATGGGTCTATATCGTACTTGGCTAGCACTCTCCTAGGCCCGCGTTCGATTCTCCGGCCAGCCAATGAAGAATTAGAGGAATTTATTTCTGGTGATAGAAATTCATTTATCGGTATAATGTGGTTCGGATTCCACAGTAAGCTGTAGGTCCCATTGGTAGGTAGCCAATTGGTTCTTAGCCACGTAAAATAAGTCTAACCCTTCGGGCCAGCCCTAGGAGAGCTGTTAATCAGCTCAGTGGTCTGGTTAAACGAATGTATACTTAAGAAGGTGAGTTCGACACAAGTGATGCAACTAATAATGAAATAATAGAAGGAAATTTGAGATCAGGAACAGAACAGCTGCTTCCACGAGAACCTCTAAATAAAACGACATTGTGCAAAAGAAATCGGAGAGAAATTTACAAAATATTTCCATTGACGTACAATCATCAATGCATAAATTAGGGAAGGCTTCATAACAAAATGTATTAACCTAATAAGTTTATCTGTTTTGATTACCCTAACTAACTTAGGCTGTGCAAAAATATATTCATTTTATAAACAAAATAGATGGAGCCGCTCGATTGGATTCAACATCTCAGAAGCCATTATTTTATAGGCTATATTTTGTATCATTTTGATTCATGCTGCCTATTAAACGTTTTAAATAATAAATGGAAAAAATATAAGTTCTTACAAATATAACTAAGCCTGCAGATTGTTTAAAGTATATGTACTGAACTGATTAAAATTCTTAAATGATTCAACGACTGACATCATTTAATTTAAATTTGATAAGCAGAGACCTACAGGGATGTCAGGTAGGTAAAAATTAGAAACAAATGGGATCTGTAAAATAAGTAACTGACATCAATGGTTTTAAAGCCATTTTTCGTAGTTCGTACGATTTTAACACCTGATTGTCAACAAGCGTATTATCTTACGAGTTCATCTAATTTGCAGCTCCGAGGAATGTTATCTTCCGATGATGCCGCACCTGGCATTCCTGGTCGCGTAAAGATGTAATTTTATATCTTTAGTCTAATCCAGCTCCGGACTTTTCACTGTCAATAACCCTCTTTAGTTCCCTTCTGTAATTTGAGCGGAAAGAGTTTATTTTCCGAACAACCATAATATGTTGAAATATTTTATAATTTCTCAATCAGTTTGGTATATCCTTCAGATTTCAATGCCCTGATTTTAAAAGACTCACTTTTAACATTCCACAAGGCAGGTAGACCACGATAAATGTCCAAAAACTCGGAGACCAAAATTCTCCTTCCTCAGCTCTGCTCGCCATGACGACTCGGGCTTAAATGAGGTGATTGCAGTGTTGCCAACATTTCCACATTTTCTTGTGCATGAAAACATCCACACCGGAGGCCACATTTCCAAATTTTCCACGTTTCGGCAACCTGTTTCGCAATGCACATACATCGCTACAGACAGTACAACATTAATGGGCATTCCTCTGTCCAATAGGAGAAATGCCCAATCACCTACTTACCACCGGACAGCGATAAATCCGACGGTAATGTCTGTACAATCACCAACTATGCGCATGCATGATTGACCGTCTATTTGCCGTTACGTATTGTATTCTTAATGCTGTTTATTTTGTTATATTGTAAAAAGAAAGTTTTTTATTACACGAGTAAGTTTTGCTTCCACTTGAGATTTTTGAAAATTGCAGTTCTTGAATGAAGGATGCATTTTATTTTTTTGTAAACTGTGTTGTTATAAATTCATTTTACTGTGGTGTTGTGAGTTTGAAAGTTTTCTGTGCTTTTTATGTTAGTACGGACGAGTGTCGTGCATTTTTGTTTCCTTCTTAGCAGTTGCTTGCTTGTTTAGTGTAAACTTGGTTGAAGTCACTTGGCTTTACGAGATGGTTAAAAATACCTGCTTCCGTACTGTGTGTACCTACTAATTATTACATAATAAAGACACCATATAACGGGTCGTTTCTCTTCTCCGGTACTTATCAGAGCCTATTCAGTAAGCCGAGTACTGTTTCCTGTCATGTTGAAGGTTGTCAGTTATATAATGCCAATAACAAACGACGTTAAGAAAAATATTGCACATTTAAGTCTGTTGACATATTTACAAAAGTTTCATACCTTTTCAAGGAAGCTTGCATAATATACACTGCCTAGAAAGGCAAGAAATCACACACTACAGGAGAGCACAAACTGCCACACTGCGATACAAGCTATAGCAGTTCCGTCTCAGCCGAAGCTCTGAACCCAAACGTCTAGTTAGATTCCGGTGGCCCCCTTCCTTCTCTGGTTGTTCGTACGTTTACCAGTATTTCTGTCTGGTATACGTAGTTTTCGTATGATTGTAGCTCAGTAATTTGGTTGTGCGTGATTGATTACGCACCTGAATAATTTATATTTTGGCTGCCATCTACTATATTGTATTTGTACTTTCCAGGTAAGTACAAAGAGGCACTAGTACCACGTGACGTCACTGAGCACAGCCCGAGCCTGAGCGGTAACTAATATTAGTTTCTCTAATATATAGTTTATAACAGACGTAGATTATTTTTTAGTGATGATTGCAGAAGTACTTTTCATAATTTTTTATTTTCTCTGCATGAAATATTTATAAATGTTCTTGTAGTGATAATTTTTACTTTGCATGAAATAGGTTTATACATTATCTTTTAGTGATAATTTAAAATGTATTTATCCTGAATGTGTTATCTTCTTTGTATTTCAAAGTGTTTAGATTGAACCACGAGAATTCGCGCTTCCAATCTTAAAACTGAATGGTTTCCCTCATTGGGAAAAATTATGCCAACGTTCAAATGCAAAATAAAAAAAAAAAAAGACATGGAATTTGCAGGAAAATGTGGTATCCAGCATTTTATTTTTGAGATAAAAGAAGGATTAGAATGAATTATTTGAGCCTGATTAAATGTTTAATTTTCTGTCATTGATCGAATCGTTAATGCCATCATAACGATCACAATCACTGAAACCTGTATATATACGAATACGGTTGTGTAAATCTCTTGAATTTATATAATGATGTCATTATATGTCCACTTCATTCACTCCCCTTGTTATTTGGCTTTAGAGATACTGCGACAGAGAGAGAGAGAGAGAGAGAGGGCGAGGGTATTTTCATAAATTGAGTCTTCGGTCATTTTATAGCCTTTAAAAATCGTCTAGTAATCGTAAAATCGCCCTAAAAATCCCTATCTCCCCTCGAGTTAGCCATAACACCGTGTTTTCGAGCCGAGTAGAAAATAGTCTAGTTGATTTTCGACCTAAAAAATGGCAAAACACTGATTCTCTTCACGGGTAATTGTTTTTCTCTCGTCACCTCAAAGTGGATACTGACCTTTTGGGATCTCGGCCTTGGAACGATAAGATTATAAAATCAGGCAAATTTATGAAGGTCTCAAGTCATTGACAACTCTCAGATCCTGCATATTAACAAACTTTTTAAGTGATTAAGGTTGAATGTTCATAACAGTTTTGTGTAGCTATAGAACAGTAATTATTTATGGTAACGAACAGTCTCCACAGAACTTGTTCCAGACGCCCTTGGTATGACGTTTGTTAGTTTCAAGGGGGGAAAATTATAGCCATTTAATTCTGCTACCGGCGACAAGTCTCACTTTCCATGAACATCATGGAGACAGCAACAATCAATTCATTCTCCATATTGGGATTTATGTCATTCTCAAGAAAAGTTTTGTTACACGACTATCTAAATTCACAGATAATTAGTTTTGACAGATGCATGAGGACTTGTAATCCTTGCTTAGGGTTAGAAATTATTGTTGGGTTACCAGTTCCTGCGGCATTTGCTATTGAAGAAATTCAGTAAGGTATTGTTACAGGTTGGGAGCCGGGTCAGCAACACAGTGTACAACATTGAGTGATCCTTGTTATGACTTGGCTGTCTACTTGTAAACGGAAGGAGGGAAGGGAGTGGAAGTTGCCAGTGAGACCCTGGGGTTACAATTCTAGGGTTTTAATTACACAAGAACAGATCGAGAATTAAGTACAGTTGTTATACAAACGGGGTCTCAACTTAATCACCAATGAGTTACAGGGGAAAACACACGTGAATACAGCTCGTTTTAAAGGGGAAATAGATCCCGTTCAGTTGAATCATAAGGGAAAGATATCCCACGCTGGCAACGGAGTTAAATGTGGACGTAGGCTCCACAGCAGAGGGAGCTTATCTGGCAAACTTAGGAAGGGGAGTCTCCTGAAACACAGAGAGGGGCTTTGTTGATTGTTAAAATTAACATGCAGGCCTATCAAGTGTACTGAACAAAGTCTAAGACTGGAGTAGGCACTTAATTTCACTTATTAAATTCAGCAAAGGTAACTTATTAAGCATAGGGTTCGTCAGATCGCTGAAAAGTTAAGTATACCTTAGTTTAAGCAGACCACTGTGCTGATTAACAGCTCTCCTAGGGCTGGCCCGAGGATTAGATTTATTTGACGTGGCTAAGAACCAATTGGTTACCTAGCAACGGGACCTACAGCTTATTGTGGAATCCAAACCACATTATAGCGAGAAATGAATTTCTATCAGCAGAAATAAAATAGTCAAATGGACATCCAGTGCAACAATAGGCACGAGATTATGCAGTATTCAACCCCCTTATACATACTGCACAATTCTCTGTATCTTGGCAACATTCATCCTCCTTCTTGCATACTTTCTATCCGCATTTTCTACGTCATTCTTTCTCTCTCCTCCCCGCTCCTAACGTTTTCGAATTATGTGCTTTTCACCAACCTACTGTTGTACCTGATATCCAAAAATACCGTGCTAACATTAACAAAGAGAGAGAGAGAGAGAGAGAGAGAGAGAAGAGAGATTATCATACCAAACATACCAAGATTAATACTGACTGTAATGTTTTGTAATTGGTAAACATCCCATATCTACAATTTAATTTAGGAATCAGATGAGCAGAACAGGCAGAGGGTTACCATTTAAAATTTAAGCAAAAATGACGATTACCCGGTGGCCTTTATGTCACTGGCTGAAAGATTTTATGATAGTCATTTCTTTAGCACTACTCGCATAGGTGCTGTTGTAATTAAGAATACCTCTACCTCTTGACACCTGATGGCAATCAAGTTGTTGACAAATACGTTGTGCTTTCGCTTTTATTTATTTATTTATATATTTATTTATTAATTAATTTATTTATTTAGTTATTTATCTGTTTCTTGATGACACAGCTGGACATCTCCTGTTTCATTCTTGAAATGGGACGTCTGTAGGGATGAAGCCGATAGCCCTACGATCTGTCGTTTGTTTAATTTACTTTCAGTCACTCGCTCAGTCCACCAATGCTGCTCTCGAAAGCAACGAAACACTTGTAGATTTCACTGGTATCCTATCAGTGGCCCTGCAGATTGTCAGAGATCCATCCGTATCAGAAATAAATAATTTAAACCAAGCCTTCAATTACACAATCTTATTGCATTTCAATACCTTCAATTTCAGTTTATCCACTTTTAACCATATATTCATATTCACAGTTTCACAGTTTTCACACACACACACACACACACACACACATTTACACATACTATATATATATATGTATACATGTATATATATATGCATATGTATATTTATGTTATATAAATATATGTATATACATGTATATATATACCTATGTATATACACACACACACACACACACACATATATACACATATTATATATAATATATGCGTGTGTGCGTTTATTTTTAACTTTTGTGTTAGTGTGAATTATATTGGACTTCGGGATAGTATTTCATTTTTGTGTTTTTTTGCATGCAAAAATATACTCGACTTCTTGTTTTCTCAATTTTAATAAAAGGTTTCAGATCTGATCAGGCATTTCATTAAAATTTTATAGAATTATTATCTTTCATTATAAGCATTTGCATGATAATTATCTTTTCCTAATGCCCTATTTTATTTCTAATACAGTATACTTATCTAAGTGTTTATCATTCTTTTTGTTTCGACCAATTTCAGAAGCTTTCCTCTGCTCTCTCGTCCTCATTTTTGGCATTGCTGTCTTCCATAGTTCTTAGTCTCGTCTTTTACTTCTGTTCAGCCTTATTCCGCAGTTCTTTTCTAGATTCATTCTAACTGCATTCGTTCTCTTTTCTCCTTTCGCATGAGTGGTTTCAGTATTTTTGAAGAACGGCGTCGATTATCATAGTCATTGTGATATCAGTTTGAGAATATGAGTCAGTCAATCAATAGGGAATCAATCAATATTTTGTGGAAGCCTGCTAAGCAAGTCTATGGCCTTCTGGTTTTCTGCATAGAAATGTTTGTCATGATTGTCATTATGATCGCTATGTGACGCATTCGGTAAAAAATGACGGTAATATAAGAGTCATGATGGTAAGTTCAGTATCTTACGGCCGTTACGGACCGTCTGGAAACTATGGCTTAGGTACCTTCATTTTCCACATTTATGTTGGGGGCAGTAGTGATGTAGGCAGACCCCGGGCTGAACGACGACAAGACAAAACGTGGAGTTCATTACTATTTAACAATTCTTATGACAATAAAAAAATGCACGAGTACAGAACTTTATGACGATAATATATTTCTTTTGCTCGAAGCAACATTGCAAGCACCAGTTATGGCTTTAATAGGCCATGGTATGACTTGGCTACTGTAGTTCACGGTCTGTTGAGTTTATGGTCCTCCCGAATAACACTGTAATTTCGATGTTGGAGATTCTCTGCATCTTATTCTTAGTTGTGATTGCTCTTCAAACCTTGCCTATGCCATCGTTCAAAGTTTATCAAATAGCGGCTCGTGTGTTTTCCGAGTCTTGTCCTTGCAGACGTCCTAGGATTTCGGAATTGACTCTCAGTCCAACGTTAATTTTAAGAAATAATAATGTCTCGAGTGAACTCATATAGTGACAGAGTGAAAATGAAAATATATAACTTTATAGACCAGATTATTTCAACAAATTTTCTTGCTGATAAATGAAAGAGAGACGATTATTGAAAATTTTAATACTAAAATTATGAATTTTCATTTGCGAACAAAGAAAGACAAATATCACAAATTAACAGGAATATTACAGTCACTCTATAATAAATGAATTGGCTATGGCATGCCTGCCGGATAATTATCATCATCCCGAGCAAAGTACGGGATCCATTGTGCTAAGGGAAATATCATTTCTTGAAACCACAGTATCTCCGGTAATAAAAGGTAAAGCTACAGTTTAACCCCTTAGTCACTTACCTGGCGTGACGACTCAGGATCTTCTTCAGATTTTCTACAGGTAATCAAGGTTAACAGATACGTGTAGTTAAAATAGAATTGATCTAGTTTCGTGTTTATTTTCCTTTCAAGGTCAGTCTGACATTTAAGACTTGAGGCACACGATGAAAGAAAATTCTCAAATGCTAAAGAGAAAATTCTTTTTAAAATCTCACCTCTTCGTCGTTTTATACTTTCTTTAGGTTTTTATTCTCATTCGGAACGACCCTAATTTAGCCTTGAATCCAGATGCGAATTATTAGGGCTTTTAATGAAAGGTTTTTCATTTCATAATCATTTCATTCAAGTCGAAAAAAAAAGAGTTGTGTTTTAATTATTCATTCATGCATACCCCCATGCGTACAAGTCTGTATTCAAAAGAAAAATAAATTGAAGAATAAAAGATGGAAAATAATAACTGTATATATATATATATATGTATATATATATATATATATATATATATATATATATATATATATATATATATATATATATATATATATATATATGCATATAAAATGATTCGCATTTATCTATATATGTACTGTGTGAAACAAAGATTGTCATCGCATAGTAAATTCCGTTAATAGATTTGCCGTTGTCTAGTCCGGGGCAAACTCCTCTCACTATTGACCCCTCTTTAAACATGCAGAGGAAGGTTCTTTGATCTGTATTCCGAAACGATAACATCTTGAGGTTGGAACTTCTCGTCTCCACCTTTTCTCGTCTCCACCTTTTCTCAAGTTACCGCGATTTGTGACGGTATGGGTACCTTACTTTTCGTGTGTGCGTGTGTGTGCATGTGCGTGTCTGTGCATCTTGACTAACGAATTTGCTTGCGTGTGCGCACCCATATAGCCAATACGCCAGAATCAAGTAATCGTTTAAAGGCCAATAAAACAGAAATACTAAAAATCTTAACAACAACTTCTTGTCTGGAGAAACCTTCCCCGAAGGCAATTCTAACTTAATCAGATTACTCTGCGGCCCGGCATTTCAGAGGGAGTTCCATCTTTTTTTCCCTACATATGTGGGAAATAACTCGCATATGTTGGCTGCTGTTATGCAATACCGGGAGGAGAAAAAAAAGCGCCGTTCTGTAGTACTTCTCCTCTTGGGAATTTTTCTTTTTTTTCGGATAATTGATTGAGTCAATTCATTACCTGCTTCAGTGGGTTTTACGATCCTGGTACTCGGCCATCAAAGGCTGAGTAGCGTGGTCTTAGGGTCAATATGCCCGTTGCATTTATTGGCTTCCCTATTCTTCTTCCAGTCTGCTCTTTTCTCGTTCATTAATGGGTGATTTGATCTCAAATGGTATTTATCTTCCCTTTTATCATATGCATGCGTTCATTCACCTATACATACGATCATACGTGCATACACACTCACACGAATGCAATTATATATATATATATATATATGTATATGTATATATACATACATATGTATATTGGTCATGGGGTTAGTAACTTAATCTCAATAGAGTTGTCGGAAAAAGAAGACCAACACCTTTTATAGCCACTTCTTCAAAGGAATAAGGCCTATGGTAATTGGTAAATATATTTGTTGTCTAACCGTAATCCAATCCAGAGTCAATATAGTTTTGAAAGACAGGAGACAGGGTAAGCTGAAGTTTGCAAATGGATGGGGTTGATATAAGTTTGAGAATGATTGTGGAAGTGAATGCAAATTAAATAAATAAGGAAAGTAAGAGACTGAAAAATGAAAAGATACCAGGCATCACCGGGATCGCAAGCGAGATTCTGTGGTGGTGACTTAATTTCATGGCTGACCAGGGTTTGTAAGGTATGCCTAGCTTAAACAGTCGGTCTAGAGCGGATGAATGAGAGGTTTAACTGTTCCACTGTCTTGAGGTAAAGGTGATGGAAGAAACTGTGAGAATTATAGATGCTAACTTTCCATCCAACACCAGTGATGGGGCATGGTAAGATTTGGTGTATAAAGAAAGATGACACAAGGATTGATAGGATAAGAACAAAACGAAAAGAGTATGAGGATCAACTTGATGTTTTTTTTATGAAGTTATTATATGAGAAGAGAGACTTTTGTGGCTTACTCGAACCTAAAAAATGCTGCAATGAAATTGATCAAAAGGCAATGTTTGGAGGGTGTTGAAGTTGTATGATAAATTGCATGGTAGAGGTAAGTTTTTGAAAGCAATTAATAGCGTTCATAATGAAATGAAGCTTGCATTACAACCTGTAGGTAGGAGAGTGAATGATGTCGGGTAAAAGTTATCTGAGGAATACAATTTTTTTTTTTTATATCTTCATGAATGTAGTGATATGAGAAGTCAGAGCAACGAATTTGGACGTAGGTTGTGACTGGGAATTTAGAGATGACACAACACTGACTGGAGACGGTGAGGAAAAACTGCAGAGCAGGGTAAAAGGTTTTAAGTTTTGAAAAGGATACGGTTGGGGGTATATGTGAACAAAGGTTATGAGGGTAAATGAAACCAGGAAGATGAAGCAGTGAGTGTATTAGTATGCATGCTGGAAGAATGGAATCTGTTGATTTCATATAAGAATGTAGTATCCTGAGTTTTGAGTCCCAGATCACTTCCTCATTGGACGGATTGGTATCGTTCTCAGCTAGCGCTCTGCTGGTCCCGCGTTCGATTCTCCGACCGGCCAATTAGAGGAATTTATTTCTGGTGATAGAAATTCATTTCTCGTTCTAATGTGGTTCGGATTGCACAATAAGCTGTAGGTCCCGTTGCTAGGTTAACCATTTGCTTCTCAGCCACGTAAAATAAATCTAATCCTTCGGGCCAGCCCTAGGAGAACTGTTAATCAGCTCAGTGTTCTGGTTAAACTAAAGTATACTTAACTTTTTTGAGTCTCAGAATCGTTGAAGCGAGGAAGTGAGTTGTGAGCATGTGTGCAAAGGATAGGGAATAGCTTTGGAGTTCCCATAAAATCCAAGGTAAGGTATGTGAAGGGAGTGTCGAGGCATCTCTCCGATGTGAAAGAGAAGTATAGATGCTGAATAAGACTGACAAGAAAAAGTTCTAAGTCATTAAGAAACACTACTTCTATTGTATATGCAGGGTGAGAAGAGCTGGAAGTGTGGGAAATGTGTAAATACTTAGAAGAATTGATAAAAAAAATCAGCATAGTGTGAAAGGATAAATCATTAAGTATTTTGGGATAAGTTGGTGAAAAAAAGAGTACACGATTCGAAAACATTATGAGTGGGAGGAAGAAAAGATATGCAGAATGAGGCAGAATGTTAGTAAGATAAAGGAGAATGGTGCAGTGTGTATAAGGGGGATGAATAATCTGCTGATGAGCATTTATTTTGGCTGTATGAAGTAGCTCCTCTAATGGAAGTCTTTTTGCAAAGGTTTTATCTGTGATTCGGCAGTATGGCACTTTTGCTGAAGGCAGCTTCCGTTAGCGGAAACCTTTAAATATATATGTATATATATATATATATATATATATATATATATATATATATAATATATATATATATATATATATATATATATATATATATATATATATATATATATATATATCTGTATATATAGATATATGTATGAATATATACATATAGTGTATATATGTTTATATATATATATATATATATATATATATATATATATATATATATATATATATATATATATATATATATATATATATATAATTTATTTATATTTCAGTTTCTTCACTTTTGATTTGTGAATGAGGACTTAATCGCCTTCCATAGTCCGTAAAAAAAATACTAATATACGATTTCTCAAAGGCTTCAAATGTAACATCGTATATGAGAGCGATACCAGCATTTAAGACACGACTTGAAATGTAGTAGACGCACCATATTGTAATTCCTTATTTTTCAACAAGACATAAGTATTAACAGAAAATTAACTAATATATGACGAACTAGTTGATCAGCGTATCAAGTAACAGTAAATTGCTGAACAGACAATGATGGTTACGATAAGAAATGAGCCACAAAATTTTAATAATTACAGAATCGTGCTCTAAGTTCTCTCTCTCTCTCTCTCTCTCTCTCTCTCTCTCTCTCTCTCTCTCTCTCCTTTCTTCTCTCTCTCTCTCTCCTTTCTTCGCTCTCTCTCTCTCTCTCTCTCTCTCTCTCTCTCTCTCTCTCTCTCTCTCTCTCTCTCTCTCTCTCTTTTCTTCAGCTCTCTCTCTCTCTCTCTCTCTCTCTCTCTCTCTCTCTCTCTCTCTCTCTCTCTCTCTCCCACGGCATTGCAAAGAACACTCAAATTAAAATTTCCTATTGACCAGCACGAAAACATTAAGAGTCTAAAGAAGAAAATAGAAAACCTATTCCAGTAGATCTGATGTAGGCATGTTAGGCATCCCTACCTAGAATACCAAGACCGGTAGGAGTTCCCACGGAACGTACGTAGGTCTGATGGCTATGGCGACCGTGTTGTGGCATTTCGGGATTGCGGAATTCCACCTCCTATCTCAGCCGGATCCCACTTTTGTTTCTCTATAATAGCAAGGACAGTGGTGGAAGGACACAGTCACTGAATCACATTTGTGGGAAGAGGACGTTGGACCAGTGTTACGAGGCCACCAAATGAGAGGCCGAGAGAGATCGATGTAATAGACAATAAATGCTAAATGGAAGAGCGAAAGGGGATCAAGAGAAGATATAAAACGAGAATTAAGAGAGAGAAGAGAGAGAGGGCAAAAAAAAAAAAAAAAAGAAACTCCATAAATATAAGAGGCAGATTCCAAACTGGGCATGATGACAGCAAAATAGGTGTAATTATTATTATGGAGAAAAGAGGTTACGGCCTCTAGCCAATTATCAATATTTTGAGAGTCGGTTTAGCAGTTTGGGCTCTGTGATATTTCCAGTACTCTTATTATTAAGAAACGTAGACATCCATTAATTATTGGGTGAAAGAAGGATATTGTTATCTGTATGGGTTTATGAATGTACAAGTCTGTGAGTAAAGTACATACATCCATACATACATAATGCATAATCAACACATACATACATACATATATTACTAAAGGAGCTCATTCAAACTGGATGGTACGGATATTGATAATGGGATTGTTTGTCCAAGAAAGCTAACTTTTTCTGAATAAATACTATTAGATACCATCCAGTTTGAATGAGGTCCTTTTATAATTCTACTAATGCACAGAACAATTGTGTATGTGATAAAGTTAACACATATATATAATATACAGTATGTGTATATATAATATGATAATGATTTATTAACACACAGTTAGCTATGATAATAATTTATAACCGATGCCCTTCCTTCTCCTGCCTCTTCAGTTGTTTGGAACAAACAATAGTTCTGTTCCTGTTAGAAACCAATCAGTTTAACGATAAAATCAGTCTTGTAAGATTACTAAAACATGAGGACAGTTTTGGTCCCAATCCCCACCATGAAACATTTTCCTCAAGTTAAAACATCTCGCCAAGAGCAATGTTGATTCTTCTCTTATTTTCTTTGTGCCTCTGGCAACGCAGTCAGAAGACGTTAATGGCTCCTACACTTTTTGTTTGTATGTGTGTTTATAGCATGTCCAAGTAGGATTTGTGTCTGCGTAGAAAGAGAATAGGATGGAGGAAAAACTCCTGATTTCAGCACCGCGGTTTATAGTGGCAGCATCTCTTTAAAATCCGGAGGATGAAACAAGATCTCCATGTATTGAGGACGCGAGATGAATACGAATGACCCTAAACTAGCTCTGTCACCGAAAGATAAAATAAAGGCTATTGAGACTGAAATGGCACTTGGATTGTATAACTGATATGCCTGGAATGAGGACTTGAGATATCTGACAATGCTTTTGCACGAGAAAGTAAAGAAAGGGAAAAAATAAATTCGCCTTTCACTCATTTCCCATTTCTAATTTCAAGGCTTTCAGTGGAAATGTATGCAAAAATAGTAAGGGGTCGTTGTGTCCACTACCATATATGGTTCGGGTGAATGTGACCAGCGAATTCCGTGTATTCAAACGCGTTAGATTCTTGATGGATTTTATCTACGCGGTTGATTTATAAATGAAACCCAAACCCATCCTCACCCACTTCTATACATACGAACTGTCGGAATGAACAATAATTGGTGCCTGGATTGGTCTGACTAGTTCTTGGGATAATGATTGGTCCCGCGCTAATAGCTCTTTAGAATAAGTGATTGGGCCGGTTTTTCCCTGAGGCGTTTCTTTTTTTTTTTTTTTTTTTTTTTTAGGTAACACGAGTCTGTCTTTTTATCTACGGGATGAATCGATACCTGTGTCTATAAATCAATACGGATGGGCAGATAAACGCCGGAGATTAGAGCGTTAAGGCTGTTTTCTTCAGCTTCTGAACTCTAATTGTCCTCGATGAATTATTCTGAGTAGAGCATGACTTTTTTTTTTATTTCTCTCAACTTTTTATTACAGTCTGCTTATTTTTAAATCTCCATTTTTCTAATTTATCACTGGCGTGTTGTTGCAAAATGTTAACTCCATTTTGCACGATTGTACGTTTTGTGTTGTTGCGTTGTTAACTTTATGTACTGTTTGTGTTGTTGCAATGTTAACTTTATGTACTTTTTGTGTTGTTGCAATGTTAACTTTATGTACTTTTTGTGTTGTTGCAATATTAACTTTTATGTACTTTTTGCGTTGTTGCAATGTTAACTTTATGTACGTTTTGTGTTGTTGCAATGTTAACTTTTATGTACTTTTTGTGTTGTTGCAATGTTAACTTTATGTATTTTTTGTGTTGTTGCAATGTTAACTTTATGTACTTTTTGTGTTGTTGCAATGTTAACTTTATGTACTTTTTGTGTTGTTGCAATGTTAACTTTATATATCATAAACATTTTAGTTATTTCGCTTTTCATCTTAGTTTTGAAAAGTGCGTTAACTTTTTGGTATTTCAGGAACAAGAATATCGAAAATACTATCTAAAAAAACCATTTATTCTACATTTTTCACGATTTCTCTTTTTGTGTGTCCTTGTAATGTTAACTTTGTATGAATCGCACATTTTAGGGGCGTTATTTCAGTTGACTTTGTTAAGAACAACGTTTAATCTTAACCTCTCTCTTTGCCTCCGCCAGCAAGATTGAGTAAGGTCATGTTTTCACCTGTGTTTGTGGATATGTATGTATGTATGTGCTTGTTAGAATATAAAATTTTGGCCAAAGGCCAAGCGCTGGGACCTATTGGGGTCATTCATCGCTGAAAATAATTGTTAGGAGAGGGTGGAAAGTAAGACGGTAGCAAGAGAATAGGAACGGAGGTTCAGCAAAGGGAGTGAAATGGGTTGCAGGTAGGGTAGTGCAGCAGATAAAATAATTTTTTCACTAAAATACTTCACAAGCATGAAATTTGTTACATATCTTCTCCATAGGCCACTTTTTGAAAATGACTGGGTATCCACTCAAAATTCCAAAATGGCTGCCGTTTTTCAAGATGGCCGCTAGTCAAGGTTTAACATGGGACTCGCGTGCCTCTGGTCATGTTTTTATGCATTTGTTTTGGTTATGCACATTTTAGGCAGAGTCACCAAGAAAAAGAAAAATGTATTTCTGTAGAAGATTTCATATAGCGTATGCAAAGAAAGATGGTATCCAATATGGCAGCCAAAAACCTTAAATCATCGCGTCTCAGGATTCAGTGGGCATGGTAAAATATCTTCCTGTTCAGTATAATAGTTTGCAAGTCTATATATAATTTAGGTGGTGGTTTTATCTTTAGTTTTAGTTTAAAAGAGTGAATGTCAGCGCACAACCAGGCCACTTTGGTGACTTCACTGCTAAGTAACTCAGCATGGGGATCAGTGTCAGCTAATCTTGCTTTACTTATGCTGTACCTAGTTTTGCTTTAGTGTAGTTTAGTGGTGTAGTGTCCCAAGTGCTGTCTAATAGGCCCACATCAATTACCTGGTAGAAAGTATATATATAGTTGGTAGATCTACTTGGACAGCCATGCCCAAATTGACAGGGGGGTGCCAGCATGAAGAGCAGAGCCAGGGGTAAGTGGGGCTGTACATGGCTTGTTCATGTACTAACTTGGATGTCTGCTCCAGTTCACTAGCATGGTCGATCATGGAGCAGACAGACAGAAAGTCACAGCAGGTTGTGTTTGGGGTCAGGCAGCTGACTGGGGTTGGGAAAAGATTGGTGAAGACTGGAAAGTCTTCTGGACAGCCAACTCCCCCATTGCAAAGAGTTGTGAACAGCTTACAAAATGTGGCTGCAAGTCTGGTTGCCATGGCAGGTGCAAATGTTGCAGGCTTGAGCTTACATGCTCAGGTTTGTGTAGCTGCAAATGTGAGGTTTAATCGTAATGTGAGGTGTAACTACATTATAATGTTGCAAATGATGATTCAAATACATCTGAATGAGAATTTCGTCACACTAAAGGGTGACACCATGCATCTTTAAAATATTGCATTCATTTCAGGCTTAAAAAAAGACATTGAGACAGTGCTGGAACAGTGATAAGATACATTGTTATCATACTCCATTATAGTCTTGTGCTTGTATACATTTTCAGTATCATTATGGGGTCCCTTTCCAAGATGTAATATTGATAATACCCCAATAGAAATGCTAGAAACAGATTCTCTGGCCTCATAAATGTAGGTATAGATAAAAATTTCATGTCTCTATCTTTCTTAGTTGCAGAGTCATCAAGCAAAATGTTCCATGGCGGCCATTTTGTACGCCATCTTTATCACAATGGTAAATATAGTAGTAGGAGCTCTGGTGATATCTTCAATTAATTCTACCCAGGAAGACATTATCTCAGTAATGATTGATGTATTTATTTCAGCAATGATTTACTCAAAGTGTCAGAAATCGAAACAACTAGCGGCCATCTTGAAAAGTGGCGGCCATATTGAAATTTTGCGTGGACACCCAGATTTTTCAAAAGAGGGAGTTAGAATGAGCAGTTGTGACAAATTTCATGCTTGTATCATAAACTGAAGTATTTTTCTACTTATCTGCTGCACTAGGGACCGAAGGGACGCTGCACAGAACCTTACGTAATGCCTACAGTGCACCGCGTGAGGTATATGACGGCACTAACCCCACCTCGTACGGGAGTATGTGTTTGCTTAAGCGTGCTATTTTGGGGTTTACTCGTGTGTGTGTAGAGAGTGAGAGAGAAAGTCTGTGTGTGTGTGTTTGTGTACTCGCGCGCGCGTGTTAGCAGGATATTTCAAGGATGCGTGAATATAATTTCATGAGTTGACAGATATATTAGCTTGTTGACCTTTCCGAACTTATAAAACTTACCGGAGAAATCTTCCATGAAAGCTGTCTCACACGCCATGACATACATAAGATTTCTGGTGGTTTAGACATTTCAGAGAATTTCCCTCGATATCATATAAATAAAGAGAAAATAAAGTCCTTGACCAAAGATCGCGTGTTTTATTACTGCTACTGTATTTTTTTTTTTTTCACGAATGATAATCATTGTTTTTCAAGGGTCGTTCTGATGAAGTTTTTGTAAAATGCCCTCAGTAACTGTTTATCAATCTTATGTTTCATACAGTCTATCAATCTTAAGTTTCATGCAAGGGACTGTATCTTTCAAATATTCCACTGGGGTTCAATTTTTTTTTAAATACTTATTACAATCATGGAAAATTACATAATGCCTCGCTCTGCATGTTTCCGTTACAAACTATATAATTTTGATCGGACCACTTTTGAAAAATCTATGAATGGTGAGACACTTCAGTACAATGTATTTCACATTCGTAGATTCAATAATAAAGTAAGAAACGACAGAGATATCAGTCCCAATGCGCTGATTGCGAACATGATTTCCGATTGGCAGCTTTGAAATAGAATGTGTTTCCAGAGAAATCAATCAAGTGTTGCGTGAATAATGAATATTCCTTTTCAATATCTTCACTTGAAAATAACGAGAAATTTATACAACGATATCTTTAGAGAGAGAAAACATTCAGAGAGGTTCATCAATCATATATTGTCTCTCTCAGTATAGTCAAGGTATAATTTTCTATGATTCTCCAAAATCTCAAATGAGGAGGTGGGGGGGCGGGGAAACTTCACCCGAAAATAATTCTATTCAACAATGTGATAATCGGAACCGATCTCTGAACAGAATTTTAGTTTTTCACATTGCCCAAAGACCTGCCCGACGAGGCTAAAAGAAAAAGAAGAAGCCAGCGTAACTCTTCAAACGATGTTCTCTCTTATCGCAGGCTCCATTAATGGCAGATGAAGGCAGAAAAAGGCGTTTACCTTCTGGCGAACAGTTCACGCTTGATGATCTAAGGCTGTAGCTCATGCAAGCGTTTCCCCTCCTCTGCTCTCGGAAGAAAGGAATAGTTACCAGTATTTTAAAGGCTAGTTGGCATCTGCATTTGACGAGTTGGAAGCTTACCGTCTCGTTGTGGGTTTTCTCCTTAGTGTATTGATAATTAGAACGTTAAGGTTTTCTGTTGAAAAGAGATTATATGTCTTGGATTAGCGGCTCTCTCATACTGTATCTGAAGAGTTTTATGATGTACAGGAAACATTAAATAAATTAATGTATTTAATGTGCTAGATTCGTTAAAAACTCTCAAATGTATTTTTAGGTGAATGAATAAAAGTGACTACTGAGTATTTGAAACAAACAAATCGCTTAGAGAAATAAACAAATAAAATGGTTAGGTGAGAAGAATATGACCCATGTAAATATTCAGTGATCACGAAATAAGCAAGTGGACTGCCCCCTAACTCGTCAATTCCAAGGGACTTTACGTCCGTTGAGAATTATATACTATTATAATAACCGTGATAATCATGGTAATCAGGCCTCTCTCTCTCTCTCTCTCTCTCTCTCTCTCTCTCTCTCTCTCTCTCTCTCTCTCTCTCTCTCTCTCTCTACTCTGATGACCTAACATTACAATCTTATCCAGTTTCTGATTATCATTTAATCTATCTTCCTAATACTTTTTTGTTCTTCTTTTTTTCGTTTTCTTCGTCCTCTCCTTATACAATCTTATCCCGTTTCTGGTTTTCATTTAATCTATCTTCCTATTACTTTTTGTGCTTCTTTTTCTTCATTTTCTTCGTCCTATCCTTACTTTATATGCCGGCATTAATTATGGAAATGCGTAAAAAAAAAAAAAAAGGTTTTATAGCCTCATCGTCCATGGCTGCAGGATTTTACAGCATACGCAATAATGTTCTACATAATACGCGATGTTTATCGCTTTCTTTAACGCCCTGAGAGGATTGGTGGGGCAGAAAGGTGACTTACATAATTCGGATTTTTTCGTTCGTTTTTTGTACGCGGAAAGACCAAATCAGATTTGTTAGGCGGCAGGCCTTTTACGATGGTCATTATTCATCTTGTTGCTGATAATAAAAAAAAAACCTCTTTTCGGCCTCAGTGGCTGCTTAATAATTAGTATTTTTTTTTTTTTTTTGTAAAATAACTTTTTGGCTCAACTTTCATATATTTTGTGTCATTGCAGTGGCTTTTACTTTTTTTTAGGCAAGAGCCCGCTGAAACGGATATTAATAAAAAAACTCTTCATAAAAAGCTGCCATCTCTTAATGTCTACGTACGTCATTGCAGTGACTTTTTTTTTTTTTTTTTTTTTAGTAGTAGCCCTCTGAAACGGATATTAATAAAATAAACTCCTCATAAAAAGTTGCCATCCCTTAATGTCTATTTACGTCATTGCAGTGATTTTTTCTTTTTTTTTGGCAATAGCCCTCTGAAACGGATATTAATAAAAAAAACTCCTCATAAAAAAGTTGTCATCTCTTACTGTCTATTTACCCGTCCTTCCTAATTTGAAGACTAAATTTTTGCCTCATTCTTGACATACCTAAGATGAATGCGCTTCATTGTGCAGTCAAAGCGTATCCGCGATGAACAGATTAATATGTTACGATTTTTGCCATAAGGTGAAGAGCAACCACCGAAAAATGATATTGCAAATGATAGGAAATCCTCTCCAGTCAGAGAGAGAGAGAGAGAGAGAGAGAGAGAGAGAGAGAGAGAGAGTTCCTGTAAACTTACCTATCAAAGTAGTCACGAATAACCAAACTACATTTCCTGTCATAGGATTTTTTGGCTTTCCCCTTTTTGCCTCAAAACACGACCGTAGCCCACGAGAAAATCGTGGATTTTTGTTATGCTGAAATAGCGACGTTATTTTTTCGTTCCGGAAGAAATTCACAAAAGAAATCTTTTTTTGGGTACAGAAGAAAAAATATATTTCGAGTTAAAGAATGAAAAACGACAGAAAGGAAAGTTCTCGTATATCTTTTCACCTCGACGAAAAAGTGATAATGTCTCCCTTTAAGATGTGGGACTCGTAAAAAAAGTACTTTATAGTGAGACACCTCGACCGGGATGTTAGTTAATTATTAAGCATGAGAAGTAAACTCAACAGAGACGTTAACGGCGTTCGAATCCTCCTTCAACATAGAATTTCTATGCACCACAGAAGCGGGTTTTCTTGAAAATCAAAGATTTCCTCAGGTTAAAAAATTAATATATTCTGTCTAATGCATTATCTGATGTTAAAGGAAAGTGGGTTGTTTTCCTTTATTTGACTTTCATTCTGTGGCTGTTATTCCTGTCATTGAAGGAAATATTAGAGAAATGGTAATAAAATCGTTTTTGATTCTACCAATGCCATCTGTAAGAAATTAATGAATCTGAACAAAATTTCAAAGTCGTTTTCTTCCCGGCATTAGCAAACGCTGATTATGGCATAATCCTAATGATCATCCCGACATCTGTTAGCGGCTGCCCGGAGGATTTTTTCTGAAAACTGGAGATGATTGAAGCTGATTAATGAAACTGGACATTTAAACACGAAGAAATCAAAATGAACAGATGAAACGTGTAAGGAAAATGTAACTCAGACACTAAATGAAAATAAATAAATGAATGAATGAGAAAAAGAAATGAATGAATAAAAGGAAGAACCTTCGGTACTGTCCTGTAGGTAGCTGTTGATCTCAGCGTACGTCACACTGACTGACAAATGCTCTTCCAGAACTGAAAATAGTGGCTGGCAAACCCTGAACTTTCTATTCTCAGCGATCTGGAACAGGCCATTAACTATTTTCCTGAGTTCCACACTGACATGACCAAGCTGTCAGTAGTCTTGACCTTCTCTTCGCTTCCTAACCTGTGGACCATATGTGCATATGGATTTCGGTAGAGCTATAAAAAATACGACCTTAAAAAGTTCTTATTAGGAACCGATTGAGGAAATCTTATTCCAGTTTAAAATAAATTTTTTTCGAGAATAAATTTTAAGTCATTACTACCAAAAGAAGCTCTATTGAAGAAGGAGAAAGTTGAAGGTTTCCCCCAATCTTCGCTTCATCCAAAGAAAATGTGTTTTATATTGCATATTATTCAAGGCTTTACTCTAAATTGCAAGTTAATTTTCCCAAATAATTGAAAACTGCAGTTTTCCAGCTTTTATCAACCGGTCTTAGTTCGAGTCAGGAGTTTCTAGATGAGGAACTGTGAGAGAATGATAGACAGACAGATAGACGTTGAGTTTGCAAAAACATTTTCAGTCGGTGCAGAAGTGCTCTACTCTGTACAAAGGCGTGGCCAGCCATGCTATAAATCCGTCTTCCTATATCTTGATGCCACTTTTGTAACAAATTCGATTCTGGAGAAGCAGAGAATGACCTTTTGCTGGCAGAGTAAAGACAGGGTGTTATTTTCTTACAGGTAAAACGAGAGCAATAATAGTTTTTTCTATTCATTCGAGCATATGATTCAAGTATCTCCTGCGTACCCTCAATATCTGAATGCCTAAAAAAAAAGAGAGTATAAAAAAAGAATTTGAAGAAAAGGTTATAAAAGGGGATAAATTACTAAAGCGGACACAAAAGTAATGAGTATTTGTAAATTCCTTTACAAACGGAGTTATAATACTAATATATCTTTTCATTAATTTTGGAGCGAATTTGGATCATTATCAGTTCTCTCTCTTCTTTTTTTCATTATTTTGATATTCCCTATAATCTTCCATAATTTCTCTTCAATTTTACTTCCACATTTCTCTCGCAAGAAAAAAAATGTAATTACGTGGGTATTCCCCCTCCAGCAATTAGGAGCAATTAGAATTTTATTGGAGTTCACCAGGGTAATTTCGGCGCATTTTCCACCCATATAACCGCTGATATTCAAGCAAGAAATATGGTCCCACATCACCAGCTCAGTTCCTTGTTCTTTGCGTTTATGACTCCGCGTGGAGAAGCTTTATGGGGCACTGGCATCTTTACCCATAGCGACAGGCAATTTAACGTAATGAAAATACGCATAAAAAGGGAAATGCCGTCATGATTGTAGGGGCTACGTTCGTAAGCATACATGCATATTCATGAGTATGCATACGCGGCGTGACGTTCTTGTACGTGGGTCTTCGGAGATCGTTAGAATACAAAGAAGGGAATAACTAGTTCGTCATTTTTCCACAGTTACGGCGGCAGTGTGACAAAAGTCTTCTCTTGTGGGTCACTTGTTTGAGCTCTGGTAGTGTAACAGTATTTTTTTAAGATATTTGAGACTTTAATATACCTTCCTACTTTTCTCATTTGCTTGCCGCAATCTTAATGTATCTTAGATATTCGCGATAAATGGGAAAGTATAAAATTTTTTCGGTTTTCCTCACATTATGAATCCGTAGATATACTTCATCAAAGATTCGGCAGCCTGACAGTATGTATTATACATGTCAAGTATATTTATATATATATATATATATATATATATATATATATATATATATATATATGTGTGTGTGTGTGTGTTTGTTTGTATATATATATATATATATATATATATATATATATATATATATATATATATATATATATATATATGTATAATAAATTTTTGTCACCTTTTATATACAATCATGAAGCTACAAATGTTGTTTAATAGCTCATTTGGGGTTATCCCAATCTTAAATTTATGTCATAAATGGATCTTATCCTCGATATTCCAACAACTCCAGTCGAAATAAATGATATTAAAACAACATTTGTAAAATGTATAAAATTTTTTCATAATAAAGTTTTCCAATGAGCTGTTATGGTGGGAGGTGGGTTAATGCAAGCTATTAATGAATCAGCAGATATTAACTTATACCTCTCTTGGTACTTCGACTGAGTTGTTAGAAGGTTTTGGCAGCCTGACCGCAGTACTGATCCATTTATCACTCATAAATTCTCCTTTGTGTAGCGTGAATTTGATATTAAACAACATTTGTATTATTGTATATATATATATATATATATATATATATATATATATATATATATATATATATATATATATATATATATATATATATATATATATATATATATATATTAGGACAACCTGGTGCTGCCTGAGAAAACTCTGAATGACAACCGATAATCTCTCTCTCTCTCTCTCTCTCTCTCTCTCTCTCTCTCTCTCTCTCTCTCTCTCCTCCCAACACCCTCTAGTTCTTCGTTGGTCGAATCGGTAGAGTTCTCGGCTAGCACTCTGCTAGGCCCGAGTTCGAGTCTCTGGTCGGCCAATGAAGAATTAGAGGAATTTATTTCTGGTGATTGAAATTCATTTTTCGCTATAATGTGGTTCAGATTCCACAATAAGTTGTAGGTCCCGTTGCTAGGTAACCAGTTGGTTCTTAGCCACGTAAAATAAGTCTAATCCTTTGGGCCAGCCCTAGGAGAGCTGTTAATCAGCTCAGTGGTCTGGTTAAACTAAGGTATACTTAACTTAACCAACACCCCTCTACTCTCTCTCTCACTTCCTCTTCCTTTCCTGTTAAGATAATTGCTTCAATTAAATTGCCCAGCATTTTTGACATTTTATATTTCAAACCTTCTCACCCACATCCCTATCAGTGCTGAACTTGGACTTGAAGAGCACCGAGAGTGTCGCTATTCATCTCGGCAATCTCAAGAAATGGATTCAACTAATATCTATCATTTTGAACATTTTATTTTTCACCCCTTCTCACCCGCCTTCCTACTCGGGGCTGAACTTGGACTTTAAGAGCATTGGGTGTGTTACTGTTCATCTCAGTGACCTCAAAAACTATGGGTTAGACACTAATATATGTTGTTTTCAGTTATTTTTACATGCCACCCTCTTCCCACCCCTTCTGACCCCCGTCCCTTTAAAGGGCATTGGGAGTGTCACTATTCATCTCAGTGACCTCGAAAACTATGGATTAGACACTAATATCTATCGTTTTCGGTTATTTTTACATGCCACCCTCTTCCCACCCCTTCTGAACACCCCCCTTTAAAGGTCATTGGGAGTGTCACTATTCATCTCAGAAACCTCGAAAACTATGGATTAGACACTTAATATCTATCGTTTTCGGTTATTTTTACATGTCACCCCCTTCCCACCCCTTCTCAACCCCCCCTCCTATCGGGGCTGAACTTGGACAAAAGGTCATTGGGAGTGTCACTATTCATCTCAGCGACCTCGGAAACTAAGGATTAGACACTAATATCTGTTGTTTTCGGTTATTTTTCATGTCACCCCCTTCCCACCCCCACCCCCTTTGGTGGCAGTGATGTCTTACCCCCACAGTATTCTTTCCCAGTTAGTAAGTCATATGTATACCAAGTTTGGTTGAAATTGCTTATTATGTTTCAGAGTTATGCTGGAACATAAACACACACACACATACATTCCATTTATATATATATATATATATATATATATATATATATATATATATATATATATATATATATATATATATATATATATATATATATATAATTTTATCACATCACTGTGATTCATATACAATCATTAAGCTACAAACGCCCTTTAATCCAATTTACCCTTCCTCAGAAATAATTTATTTTCTTATATGTTACCCGAAGGGAAATTTTTTTAGTTGATAATAAGTTCGTCGTCTCGTGGGCTCGAACCACGGAAGACAAGAACCCAGGACTACAGTGACGCGCATTAAACCACACGACCATCGAGGGAAGGATGAGATGATACCGACTCCCACCTACAAATCACTGTCGAACTCGGGTATTTGTAATTAAAATCGATATCAACCCACCTCTATTAACCGTGTTGAGCGTTTGTCGCATTTATGAATGAATTTTAATCATCGCCGTGATCCATATACAAAATAATAATAATAATAATAATAATAATAAAACACGTTGTCCACCGTTCCACCTCACTGTATATGGGTACCAGCGTGTACTGAAATGAAAGAAAAATAAACAGGTTATTAAAAATCTAAACCTTTCTGGGACCACCCACTCCAAAGAAGAAAATGCCCGAAGGTGTAAAAAATGTATACATACATCCATACATTTACAAGCATTTAAGCCTAGTTTGAAAAACGTGGCGGCATGAATATCCTCTAAAAAGGAAAATGAGGCACTTCAATCTATCATAGTGACTTCGACCGCCTCTTAAAACAGAGGTAGTGAGTGGCAGGTTAGAAATATCATGCCTGAAGGTGGCCTGGGAAGGTTCCTTTGTCAGCCACTATACACGATTACCACGGCGGCGTTGATGATGATAATTCATGTAAATCAGAAGGGCTTGAAGGATTCCTGACATGGTCATTCATTTTTCATCACATAATGACCTTATGGTTCTTAGAGTAGTTGCTCATTTGGATACTAATGAGCCGCTTTGGAGGTGGACGCTTAGACATTTGTCTCTCGTCTGGGCTATGGACTGAAGATCTTGGGAGTAATTAACAGAAAGGATGCCGATATCCTCTTATCGGCGGGCGCATCGTAAGTTTGACCGCCGGGGCTTGTTTTACAGGTGGCAGCTCTATAAAATCAATTAAGATAGGTGATGTTGATAAGGGAAAAGATGGACTTATGGTGAAGATCTTTGGTGATGTTGAGGAGAGAAAAGATGGACTTCTGATGAAGATTTTTGCTGATGTTGATGAGAAAAAAGATGGACTTCTGGTGGAGATTTTTGCTGATGTTGATGAGAAAAAAGATGGACTTCTGGTGAAGATTTTTGGTGATGTTGATGAGAAAAAAGATGGACTTCTGGTGAAGATTTTTGGTGATGTTGATGAGAAAAAAGATGGACTTCTGGTGAAGTTTTTTGGTGATGTTGATGAGAAAAAAGATGAACTTCTGGTGAAGTTTTTTGGTGATGTTGATGAGAAAAAAAGATGGACTCTAATGAAGTTTTTTGGTGAAGTTGATGAGGAAAAAAGATGGACTTTTGGTGAATTTTTTTCACTGTTTTTTGTTTTTGTTGATGAATTAAAATGATGGACTTTAGTGATGTTTGATGGTCAAAAGGCTTGAAAGGAAAAAGATGGACTTAAGAATGAAAATTTTCACTGTTTTTCAATAAAGTTTTGTCCTTTTAGAATTATCATTATTATTCTTGAAAAACCTAGAATGATATAAAACAAAAGGTCTATAAAATATGGGAAAGTTTTACCCATTGCAGAAAAAAATAGAAGATAAAGATGTATTTTCATTTAGTTTTTAGTCAATTCGTTAAGTTTTTCTCTTCTCTTAAAATCATTTTGTATGAACGCCATTCTTGATTCGTAATAAATATTGTATGCTAATCAAATATGATATAAAACACGATATTTAAGTAGAATCTATTTGAAAATATGGGATTTTCAATAGTTTTACTGTAAAACATGATATTTAAGTAGAATCTGTTATTTTTAAAAACCAGAACTATAGTGAATAAAGACTAGGCTTAGGCCATGATCTGGAGATATTGCTGTGAACTAACAAAGTACTGAACGTTTGATGACTCAGTCAAAATGAGTTATTTTTGCTGTAATGCAAACAAAACAAAGAAGCAAAATATACAGTATTGAAAAAAGAAAGGGTATACTTTTATTATTATTTATTATTATTATTATTATTATTATTATTATTATTAACCTTATTAAATCTATTAATGATAATATAATTGGATTATTATTAAAAGATTCTCGAAAATTTATCTCGCTATAAAACATCATTCATAATAATAATCTGTAATTCCATTATTATTAGAATTATTATTATTATTAATTATAATTATTATTAATTATAATTATAATTAATTTTAATTGCAGTTCATGGAATCTGTACAGATGCAGAAATTACCTACAACGGAAATAGCTCTCAGTACATCAGCATGATTTTAGAAATAATATTAACGGGTAAATTATTAATATTATTATCTGTAATAATATTAGTCGGTATAGAAGTCGGTGTGGAATCAATGCCAACAATGTTTTTGTCAAACGTTAACGAATATTAAGCTCAACGTCAAATGATAAGTCAGTGCAAGAGAAATGAAAAATAAACAAATTTGAATTCGCCCTTTGTAGAAGGAACAGGAAGAGGGAGAGTGAGGAGGAGAGGTCATTCCTCAGGTAGCAGATATTTTAAAAATAAGGAGGCTATGATTAGCAGCGGTGGCGCAAGTCGACCACCAAACTCAGCGAGTGGTAATTTTGGACATTTTACGCTTCGCGGAAAGTAATTTTTTTCCTCTCTTAGTTTCATTTTATACCTTCTGTTTCTGGGTCGTTCTGCTAGAAAGAGAGAGAGAGAGAGAGAGGGAGAAAGAAAGAAAAAGGCGTCAAGTATTAGGTCGAATAACGTCAAGTCGTAATTACGTCAAAGTGGAACCGCCGCTTTTGATAGGATAAAATAACATAAAACCTGAACGTTTTGCGAGGTTATAGAATGGAAAAGCGTCATAATTACTGGTTCAGAGTTAATTTTATCGTCCTTACATTATACCATACATGGCTATTTCAGGGATGGATGGAAACCGCCGTTACTTTTGGCTGGTTTTATTACCGTTGTTCCCATTTCAGTTGAAATTTTATGGCCTCAGGAACAGAAATTAAAACAGTGAAGAGGGGTAACCGGTGGCCATATTTAAAAGGCCGTTTTAGGTCTCGTAATTTTCATAAATGATTATAGTCGACACAGGATCAGCAGCCGTATCCCATGAAATGATGCAAAAAAAAAAAAAAAAGGACATCTGAGGTCAGGGTCAAGGGAGATTATCAATATACTGTATATATATATATATATATATATATATATATATATATATATATATATATATATATATATATATATATATATATATATATATATGTATACATTATATACACATGTATATATATTTATATATATGTATACATATGTACATATATGTATATATGTTTGTGTGTGTATGAATTGCTTTAGGTTTGTTTCTGAACGTCCTTATTAAAGATAGAAAGGTAGGCAACTCAAGAAGGTACCATATCTATTGTTAAATATAATATATTTCTTGTTGTTAGTGTAGCTGTTTCAGGGTTTTCCTCGTCTTGCTAATAGCTTCTAGTACTCTCTCCTTTGCATACGCATTTTGCAGTTATACAGTATATTGTCATGAGCTGAAATGAAGCATATTTTATTATTATTATTATTATTATTATTAAATTATTATTATGAAATCATGACGTTCACACTACAAAGGAGGCTTCAATTTTTTTCCTACTGGATGACTGACCCGGCATTGCCTGGGAAAACTTTAAAGGACTCAGAAATATTTTCCTACATCTCCTTTGAATTGTATTGTCGCGTAAAGCATGTGTACTATCATTAAAATTACTTTTCTTTCCTGGGATTAATAATTCTGTCTTGAATTCATTAAAGAAGACTCTCTACTCGACGAAAAGGTTACATTGTCATACAGATTTCCGCAACGAACAGAAATTCACGTATAGCAAAAGGTTAGTGGGTGAAGAGATTCACTCATGGAAATGAATAGCCGATGAATCGTAGAGACTATATAAGGGATCCTTTGACGAATTGTACATAACCTTCATGTACAAAAGAATGCCGCGGCAATGATCATATCAAGCCATATTTAAATGCGAATACCACACAGGAACTGCCCACCATCAGCGAAAGCCAGTACTAACGTTAGACTTCTCTCTCTCTCTCTCTCTCTCTCTCTCTCTCTCTCTCTCTCTCTCTCTCTCTCTACCTTTCAGTCAGATCAGAATTTAACAGTATGAGTTCACAATAGTAATGAAAAAAACAACCGCAACTAATGAAAGACATGTCAGTAGGTCTATGGGGACGAAGTGTGGTTTGGGCATGCGCACAACTTCAGTTAACCAAGGACCGTTCAGTAGCCTGAATATCACCATGTTTTCAAGATTGGTATGAGATCGTTATCACATAAAACCAAGATGTCAGGCTGTCAGATTGACAAATAGCTTCATCATATCCATAAGTTATTAAGATACAGTGTCCATTGGCTGTATAAATACTAAATTATTATCACGATGGTAATTTTAGACATCGTAAAGAGAGCTGCAACTGTTTTCGGTTTCCTGTGCGCGTTAACGAACGCGTTTCAGTTTCCTCTGGTGTGTCTGAGGGAAAGTGTAGACCGAAGTCGTAATGTTCTATAATAGAAATTGTCGGTATAGATTTTCAATGTTGATTTTATCGAGATAATAAACAATTACATTAATAGTTATCATAAATTATGATAAAACTTCACATAAATTCTGATAAAAAATTTGTTATAGAGGATTTATTGTTGCAGGTTAATCATACGTCTGACAGCGCCTATAAGAAAGCCTGGAGTGATCAGGCAAAAAATTGCTATTAACCCATAAAACACTTGAAGGAAATCACGATGGAATTGGTAAAAACGTAAATTTAATTAAGTTTGTCTGTTTTGATGTCTGTTACTGGGGTAGGGGTTTGATTTTGAGCTATAACCTTCCTGGGATCACATACAGGACCACTGCCAAATTTTGCTGCGTCTGTCAAGCGGTTTAGATTTCTATAGCGGACAAACATACAAAAATGCACTTGTAGATATATAGATAGATAGATTAGGCAATGCTTCAAACCTTCCAGTACAAAAACCACTTTCAACTGTAGTGACATTGCCTCTTTAAATCCAGTTTCCTCTGCTTACAGGGTCATTGAAGTTTGTCAAGGCTTTCCGGAGGACCTGTTTTCCCTTTCATTGTCATTGTTTTTCATTATATTATTCTTTCCTGAAATTTCGTTAAACTTAATGCGGGTTTTTATTGCTTTATATTACTGTTAGGATATTGTGTGTTTTCTTCGTTATTTCTCATTCATATGAACATATAACATCTTGCAGAATTTTTATCATTATTATTAGTAATGTAAAAATATTGTCATAGAAAAAAAAAAACTGCGATTATTTGGCTAGTAAGATTCCTTAAATGAAAAATTAAAAAACTGCGATTATTTGGCTAGTAAGATTCCTTCAATGAAAAATAAAAGAACTGCTGTTATTTGGCTAGTAAGATTCCTTAAATGAAAAATAAAAGAACTGCTGTTATTTGGCTAGTAAGATTCCTTAAATGAAAAAAACTGCGATTATTTGGCTAGCAAGATTCCTTAAGTGAAAAAAAAACCGCGATTATTTGGCTAGTAAGATTCCTTAAATGAAAAATAAAAAAAAACTGCGATTATTTGGCTAGTAAGATTCCTTAAATGAAAAATAAAATGAAGCTAGAATAAATCAAGAATGAAATGAAACAAATGTTACAAGAAATCAGAGACAGCTGTCGTTGTAGTTATATCCACCACCAACGAGTACACAGTAGAATTACCAAATCATTTTTTTAAGAATGGGGAAATAAATGGGGTCAGGGAAATAGATGAGGTTAGGTTAAGATATTGTTGTCTAGTTTGAAAGCTAAGAAATGTTTCTGCAGAAATATTTAACAAGACCATTGCATAAGCAATTAGGCCTGTGATCTTTGAAAAGACCATTTTCTGCAAGTAATGAAATATACTCTGGAGGATTAATTTGAGAGAGAGAGAGAGAGAGAGAGAGAGAGAGAGAGAGAGAGAGAGAGAGAGAGACTGGCCTCATAATAGATCGGTTACTTTAATTAAAAAGAGAATGGAAGAGGTGATAGACAGGTTCCTGCATTATTCCCTGTACGACGATAATATCTTTTATATTCATTCGAAGAGTTGGAAGTTATCTTTCAGCGGCCAATAGTTTTATGAAAGATGAAATGATTTATTTCACTGCATTAAAATTTAAATATTTTTTCTTGATTATACCGAATGATCGTACGAGATGGCATCAGGGAAGTGTACGTGACACGAACATGATGTCTGGCTTCTTTCCACTTTACCGCCAAACTTGGCGCCAAATAGCCAATACCGTTTATTTTATTTTTTGCATAATCGAAGCTACGGATGTTAGTTTCGATGATGTAACACAAGCACGATCACAAATGACTCTGTTTGAATGCTTCTTTCGGTTAATTAACTACGGTAGCTAAGGGATTACATCAATTAAGTGTTGGATCTCTGGCTCGTATTAGGTGGCATTATGTCAAAAGTTACCCAAAGAATATATGTTCGTGTGACACGGCTCTAAGTCTACTTTTAAGCAGATGGGAGATAGTCCTTTACAGGGCAAGAAATACGTTTTCTGAGATACTAATACTTCCCGTAAGTAAAATATTAACATAGCTTCGCAGGAGAGGTTGTTACCGAAAATCCTGTTCAACTATGAAGTTCCTTTGCATCCCTTGAAAAAGGTTTAATGTAACCGGGACTCATGCAAGTCTTCGAAAGCCGATCTTTGTGGGATATGGATGGACTGTTGGCAATTTTGAGCAGCTTATTAGGTGTAGATAACGAGATGATTGGTCAAGCGAGCAATTAAATAAGGTGTTGACTGACGGGGGATTATTAGTAAGACGATGATTAGCAATGGGGCTGATCTATTAAGTGGATAGCCCCTATACCACAGGGTATTTAAGAATAGTCTGGAAAAGAGTCTTACATCTCTGGAAATCTCTTTTTACTCTTATTATTCCACGTGCACAGCACTTCTATCACCAGTACTTTAAATAAAATCTTTTTATCTCCATTTTCTTCAATTTGCTATTTTTGTGGTATTTATTCTCCTATTTAAATCCGGAATGCAATAATATTTTCTTTATTTTCCCCCTCAAGATCAGTCAGTTCATGTGACTGATAAATGACCCCGGTCCGACAACCTCTTAGGTCATCAGTGCAAATACTATCAGACTAGGTCATCTTGGATTTGCAGGAATCTAATGTCCTAGTTTTTAATATTATACGTTTTACAGATCTGCTATATCTAGGTGACACACTTGAAAAGTTAACCGTATGTGTGTATGTATGTATGTATGTATAAGAGTATTTGAGCAGCTCGTGTGTGTAATTAATCCCCTTTTCAAACAAGGTCCATGGTTCTATTGCCAAAAGGCCTCAATTCGTGTTTTCCTGTAAAGAAAATTGGATTTGCATACGGTCTTAAACAGAGAATTCGTTTTCTGGATAATAAACTCTAAAGGGTTTAACCTGTATTATAGGCTACTGCGATCTATTTTATCAAGAAACTTTTCTAGTTCATTAACATGACTATAAAAAAAATTTTATAAAGATCATTCTTCCTTCCTATATTCCTAATATGGTGGCTTTCTCGGTCGTAAATATTTTTATGAGCACATGCATTACATACTAAGAGTACCTGTGTGCGTGAAAAGTCTTCCAATTTAATCTCAGCGCTTGATAATTATCAGTTATAACTGGAAGACTCCTTTAAATAAGAAAATGAAAATTATCCTAATTAAAAGTCTTTTGGGATTCCTTTCCTTAAAAAAATTACTTAATGATCGATGGAACGTTAATAAAGTCATTTTGAATTCTTTAAAGGGGCGATTTCTTTGAATGACTGAAGGAGAATTAACGAACAATCTTCTGACATCTTTTAAGAGATGAATTTAATGAATGATAAGTCAAGAATTCAGCCAAAAAGGTAATTAATCTGTTAAGCAATGAACTTATTTAATGACTAACTGAGCTGGAATTGAGAGGCTCTGAAGCCTTCCATGTAATGATAAACGTAATTATTTTCATTGTTCAAGAATAAATTTCAATATGCAGATTCCGTGCAACTATAAAACGGTCGCAAAAACTAGTCGAAAAAATTCAAGAGAAATTTCTCGCTACACTGGGCGTAACCATAATTTCCCCAGCTCTTGTATAAGAATTTTTCTTTATCTCTGCTGTTTGTGTTTTAGATTAGTTTCATTGCAGTGAACTATGATGAGGTAAAGATAATACTGAAGAATAGCGAGGAAATGACTATTACATAAGTAAATCAAAATGGAAAAAAATTTAATAAGTAGGCCATGTAACCTAAAATCGTTATTTAACTTTCCGACAAATTAGGTTCAGGTTCTCGAAAGATGAAAAAAAAGGGAGAACGACCTTTCTGAACTTTCACATTGACCCTCAGTAACCGCGTTTTTATGCACTGAATTTACCGTTTTCACTGTAATCTATTTTTTTCTCTTATTCTCATAACATGACATTATTAAAAGAGGTGAACTTCATTTTATATTTTGTCAGTTCTGCTAAACCACAGATTCAGCATTAGGCCATAACAAAGCCTCAGTGCCAATTTTAATCAATGAAATCCATTGGTTCGATAGAAAGACATTATGTGATGAGTTTTCATTTGACTTGAAATTTAATCTAAACTAACATGATTCATAATGGAATATCTTAAAAAATAAACGTAAATGTCTGTTAAATATTAAAACGCAAACCGCGTAAGACGATTGAAAATAACTTCATTACCAAATTTGGCTATTATAATTGCAATGTACTTACTTTAGACACATTGAGTGAGAACTCTGCATATCACTTACTCAGAATCTATCTAGTGGATTCACGGGGCAGTTTGATACTCAAAAGAAAAAAATGCATAAAAATCTAATCAGACAAATACCAAAAATTTGAAGATTTGTTTAGTGATGCAGATCATGGAGGAGGAGGAGGAGAGGAGGAGGAGGAGGAGGAGGAGGAGGCTGCTGGTCAGGAACATGTGTTTTTTGCGGTTCTCAACGCCCCCTTAAGGAATAAATTAAGATACAGGTAAACTGTCCGGTCCTTACATGAAACAGGATCCACTATCTCGGTACAGCTCGTTCCGTGATAAATATTTTCAGGCATCGAATTGAGGAAACTGGCAACGCAGGAGGCGCAAGAGGGGCCTATAACTATCAGTCAACTTTCTTTTATTCTGCCTCTCAGTATATCCAGAGGGCTTAACTAATACGCAAGACCCTTCCCTTATCCAATCAGAAACGGCAGAGCGAATCTCTAAAGATAGAAAGCCGGTACTGTATTGGTTGAATAATTTCACCTCCAAACGCATTTCTTGTTTGCATACTTTTGCCAGGATTTCCAAACGCGTTAAGGGAATGGCCTTCCGCCAAGGATGCTAACGAACCGCGCAGAGGTTCAGATCAGACACGGGTCTGGTCGTTCACTATCGCGTTACGCCAGAGGATTGGCATCTTTAGTAGTCTGGAGAAGAGTTCCTTTCTTTGCGTGCATATTCGGAAGGCGGCGGCCTTGTTATTTAATCGCTGCACATGTTTACGAAGATTTTTCTTTCATCGTTTTATTGACGCCTGGGAAGTTACGATAGTTTCTCGGTCAGTTGGCAATGTAGGTTGCTTCAAAATTAACATTGAAGAGTTTACGTCTATATATATATATATATATATATATATATATATATATATATATATATATATATATATATATATAGGTATATATATATATATATATATATATATATATATATATATATATATATATATATATATATATTACAAAAGGACCTCATTCAAACTGGATGGTATCTGATAGAGGCAATTATTCAGAAAGTAACTTTTTCCTGGAATGATTACTCGATTAGATACCATCCAGGTTGGAATGAGGTCCTTGGTAATTCTACTGATGCACAGAACAATTGTGTACGTGATAAAGTTAATATATATATATATATATATATATATATATATATATATATATATATATATATATATATATATATATATATATTGCCTGTATTTATGTATGTATGTACATTACCTACTTAATGTTTTGTAAGCCCAATTTGCAGTGCCTTTGTGATACAAGAATTCTGTTGTACATTTATTTATGTAAGCGAGTTACCACATTTGCTTGTGTGTGTGTCTGAACAAAACATGGCAATGGAAATTGACTCAGGAGGGCACGACAAAAACGACAGACCCATTTGTCGATCATCGTCTTCATTATTTTGTAGACTCTGTACTGCTACATGACAATTCCTGACGTAGTGGTAGAGTTAGTTTACGACAAGGGAAATTGCCAGCCTTAGAGGTCAGAGTTCAGCTGTTGCATTATCCGGACAAGAAAATTATGTGCTTTCGATGACCTTTCCTCTCATTTTCTTTTAAATAATGTTTGCGGAACAGATTCTGAAAGTTGGTGTCAGTTTCACACGCACACACACACATATATATATAATGCTGAATGTGTATATAATATATATTTATATACACATATATATATATTAACTTTATCACATACACAATTGTTCTGTGCAATAGTAGAATTGCATTAGGACCTCATTCAAACTGGATGGTATCTAACGGAGGTTTTATTCCAGAAAAAGTTTGTCCAAGAAAGCTTGTAACTTTTTCGGATGAATGAAAACTCCTTTAGCTACCTTCATCCAGTTTGAATAGTCCTTTTAGTAATATATATATATATATATATATATATATATATATATATATATATATATATATATATATATGGTTAAATTTGTATATAATATATATATATATATATATATATATATATATATATATATATATATATATACATATACATATACATATACATACACACACACACACACACACACACACACACACACACACACACACACACACACACTGTCTCTCTTTTCAATTTACTGTCCACATTATGCTCCTGTTATTTATACCACAGTCGACAAAACTTTCAAATCAATTTAATGGATGGAAATTCTCTCTTTCTTTGTCTGGAGCTGTGCATTCATAAATGCTTGCGATGCTTCTTCAGGTTTTCAAGCATGACTGAGCTCCAGTAATGTGTTTCTTGGTGAGATAAAGGTGTATTGAAATAAGAAAGAGATTTGATAAGACAAAGGATAAATTAGATAACGCAATGGAGTTCTCTGCGATGGTAGTTTCACTGAAGAATCTCTGACATATAACGTGATATATGTATGTATATATATATATATATATATATATATATATATATATATATATATGTATGTATGTATATACATAATGTATTCAGTATATATAATATATATATATATATATATATATATATATATATATATATATATATATATATATACACATACATATACATAATGATGTTAGCGATAAAATTTACCACTATAAGACACTATTTAATCCAAATTCTGATTTCGTATTGCTCAAAAGTTTCGGCCAATGTTAGATTCTAAGCCTTCTAAGTCTTACTTGACATTAAAAGCTGAGTATATTAGTATGACCTTATCCTTAACTTTCACTTCACTCGGCACTGAGGTCTCTGCATTGTATACTTCGACGTTTTGGCCAAAATCAAATTCGTATTGGTCCTTTGACCTCTACTATGACCGTGACCTTGTGAAAAATCTCACTTTGGAAAGGAACTTAACAGTCGCGCAGATCCACGGACACTGGCTCTCTCTCTCTCTCTCTCATTATATATATATATATATATATATATACTTTTTTATATATGTATATATATACATATATATATTATTTATATGTACATATATACTGTATATACATGTATATATGTTATGTATATATGTATATTGTGTAATACATATATATATATATATATACATATATATAATGTGTGTGTGCGGGTACTGTGTATGTGTATATAAATCTGTGTGTAAATCGCCGTCTAAGCATGGTACCAGTTCAAAGCCATGATAATCTGTGTTTTTCCTTCCTTTGTACACGCTATATATGCAACACCGTAAAGTAGAATTCAAATAAACAAAAACATAAAATTTAACTTACTCACCAAATAGGATGTTAATCCATGCTCACCCGAGATGGCAACATTTCATCAACGATGAGGAATGTCTAAATTAGCGGTAGTCACTTCGCAAATGGCTGCCAAGGCACTGTGAGCGGTTTCTGAGGCATATCATTACTGGCGACCCTTTTAACTGCACATGCTTATAACTTCCAGTCGTGTTTTGACTTTGCGGTTTTACTTGGCAGAGTGGACCAGAGAAGTCTTTGTCAAGACTGGGATTGGGCTTGTGCTGTGTCCTCTTACTTTAACTTGTGTGTAAGTGTATCACGTGGGTGTGTCCATAGGCTATTTGAAATCGCTCGCGGAACACTTATACACACACCTATAATAGATGTTGTGACGCCAGTTTTAGTAGCCACAAATCAGTCAATCATCTATATATATGTATATTGTGTGTGTGTGTGTCGGGGTGTGTGCAGTGACCAAGAACTCTTCAGGTACGTCCCTTTACGTCCCACAGTAATTAAGCAGTGGATGCGACTGGCAATTAGTCGACTAATAGGTATATGGGTGGAGAGGCATATGGGGCTATCAGCGCGTTCTCAAGAGCTTGCTGAGAGCCAACCAGTCTAAAGGAAATGTTTGTATGTTTGTTTGGATGCTACAGAAATCTGAACTGCTTGACAGACCCAGCCAAAATTTTGCATGTGGCCCCTATGTCACCCCAGGAAGGTTTATAGCTCAAAAGACAAAACAAACGCAATTTTCGTTTTTACTGGTGACATCATTAAACTTCTCCCACTGCAAACCCCAAGATCAAAATATCAAACAGATGTGTTTAACTTTATAAGAATTGCTTTCATGATTGCATCAATTTTTTATCAGATTTTACATGAATTTTAATCATAATTTATGATAATTATTAATATAATTGTTAATTACCTGGATAAAATCAGCATTGAAAATCTATATCGGTAATTTCTATTTGAAGAGTTTCAATTTCCGCAGCATAGAACGACTTCCCCGCCCTCGCATGTGCAGTAGCTGATGGCTAAGCTCTATGCCAACATATGCGTTATTTCCTTTTTTTTATTCGTTCAAATGCGAATTTCCTCATTAATTCGTTCGATTCTTCTTCGTTTTCACCTGCGGAATTTGCTATAGTGACTGCTTCAGTGACGATACTGAGACGTATTTCGTTATATCGTTATAAAGTCGGTTTAAATGAGATCTGAAACTAATTATGGGGTAGTTTGGCAACACCACCACCATGAACGACAACTTCACCATAGAGCAACCACCTCTACCAAACTCTCTCTCTCTCTTAAGGTATCACTCAAACAATCAGGAGCAGAATTTATCTGAGTTTTTTAACTATTGAAAATTAATTCATGCTTGGAATCTCTTTCTCTCTCTTTCTCTCTTTATATCTTTTTCTTTCTCATTTATAAATTCCCTTTATGAATGTAGTCAAACAAGTCAAACTAGAAAAAAACCAGAGAATGTTTGCCACTGCAAACTCTCTTTCTCTCTCTCTCTCTCTCTCTCTCTCTCTCTCTCTCTCTCTCTCTCTCTCTCTCTCTCTCTCTCTCTCTCTCTCTCTCTCACCATTTTAATCAGATAAGTGCCAGGATATATGTACATATCATGTTCATTTAAAGTAATGAATTTAAGACAGCATTATTAATCACAGGAAAGAAAAGTATTTTCAATGATAGTACACATACTTTACAGTACAGGACAAAACAATTCAAAGGAGATGCAGGAAAACTTTTCTGAGTTCCTCAGAGTTCTTCCGGGCAGCGCCGGGTTGGTCAGCTAGTATTATATGTATATATATATATATATATATATATATATATATATATATATATATATATATATATATACATATATATATATATATATATATATATATATATATATATATATATATATATATATGTATATAAAAGCCACAATCAAGGTCCCTGTAACATCAGAACAGAACAACGAATCTTGGTCAGGCTAGCTGCACTTCTTACTGGTGTTTTGCCAGTAATAGTAATTTGTAAATTGCATGTTTCATTTTAGTGAAAAATGTTTCGTGTAAAGATAGAGACAGTTCGATCATTCTTATATGCATATATATATATAGTGTATATACATATATATATATATCTATATATATATATATATATATATATATACATATATATATATATATATATATATATATATATATATATATATATATATATATATATATATATATATATAATTACCAAAAACGAACACCCCATAAATACATTTGGTCATAATAACGAAAATGTATCACGTCATTCCATGAATACATTTGGTCATAATAACGAAACGTATCACGTCACTGTTAATCGAGAGAAAACAAGAGCCCTGAGGAATGTTAGGAGCTACACAGGAGGCGATATCGGCAGTAATCAATAACTCATCATTGCAACACTGAAGATGAAGTTAAAAGCAAAGTATTTAGGTTTGATACAGTGAAGCTTCTTGAAGATGACCATGAAGAGGCTTTTCCTATTGAATTTCGAAATAGATTTGCAGTTCTAGAAACCACATCTGAGCAGTAGACGACCATTGAGGACTAGTTTGACGTCAAGAGTGTAAATCAGTCTGCTGGGAACGAAGTATTGTGATATGTGATCCGATAAGACCTGGGACGCATTAAAGAATAGACAAAAGCTAAAGGTACATGTAAACAAATTTATGAGTGGAAATGAAGAACGCAGAGTAGGTGCTGAGTGTGCTAGTCTGATACCGCAGTTCAACGAAGCTCAAGGAGCGATAAGAGAATGTTTAGACAAATAGGCTGAAGATGTTGACAAAGACGTGTATTCAGCGAGTGGTATTGTTGTTAGATGGTTCAGATATGAGCAAGCTGGATTTAGAAAAGGTAGAAGTTTTGCAGATCAAATATTTGTTTAGACATAATGTGCGGCAGTGTATAGAATTTGAAAATCTCCTTCTGAGGATTTTTGTTTGTTTACTTCTGAGGATTTTTGTTTGTTTACGAGAGACCATATGACTACGTTCACAGGCCAATATTGTGGAAGGTCTGGCGTTAATATTGCATTCCCTTTACTATGAAAAGCTAATCGAAATTATCCGTGAGGTAGACGAAAATTTAATGTTGACTGGGGTCTTGTCTAGTGAATTTGCAGTAAATAGTTGGGTGTTTCAAGGAATATTATTTCACCTTTGCTGTTTGTCCTGTGTATTTCATGAAAAAAGAGTGGTTGGAAATGGTAGACTGTTTTAGACTGGAGTAATGATAGAAACTTGACAGACTTTGAATATGCAGATGATGCTGTTTTGATCTGCTAATCATCACAAAATTTACGAAGCTTACTTGATAGAAAGGATCATATATCTGGGGAGACGGGATTTGAAGTTAATCTGCATAAATAAAAATTACTGAGGACAGCGTATGCACAAAGGGGCGAAATAACATTAAATGGAGAAGGGATTGATGAGGTGGAATCTTTCAAATATTCAGTAACAATGACATCTATTATAGGTTCTTTTGTGTTGGAATTTTATGAAAGACTAATGAAGGTAAATCAAACAATGGGGAAACCAAATAAGTATTGGAAATACTGAAAAATACACTGAAATTGCTTACGAAAATAAGATTATAAATTAAGTCTAGTACGCCCTGTATAGCTATACGGACGTGGATCTTGGTATGACAGTTAAACTGTATCGGAAGAGATTTTGACGATTTGAGAAGAAAGCATTATGAGGAAAATTAGGAGTCAGATGGCAGGAAATTACTGAAGTTTTATAAGGAGAATAGTATGTGATATTGTTAGCTGGGCCCTAGTGGATACAAGAAGAGTTGAAAGACCCAGACCTACGTGGATGCGAATTGTGAGCAGGAAGGCTGGAGATGAACAGAGACCTGTGGAAGACGAAGATTGGGAAAGACATTGGTGGGGAGAGTTATTTCAAAGAGGTCTTTTGCATCACGAAGCGTTGGGTGTGTATTTAGAAAATAAACTATAAGAAACACCGAGAACGACCTAAAAACCAGCAGAAAATGAGTTCATAATCATAAACAACAGTCAATACTTCAAACATCAACATTACTCAGAGAAACAGTATGCAGTAACGACATATCCAAATTGCAAGTTTAGAGCTGGTTATATAAAGCAATTATTAGGCAAACAGCAACGGGAAAAGTGCCTAGTCGCGGGACAGTAAAACCGGTTACAAAACATTCTTAACCCTTTCCCGACCCCCGCTCATTAAAGCTTACTGATAGCTGCATTCCTGAAGAAAGTGAACCTGTGCTGAAGTAGTGGGTAAGACATGCACACGCTGGAAAAATTTCTAACGGACACTGCCTTGAAAGTTATTGGCACATCATTAAACTGAAAATTAATGGTGCGGGAATTAGTGCTAACAATATACATATGATTATAAAGAAATCAGTTGCCATTTTGTTCTTCACCCGCCGATTTGATTTGCATAATTTCCCTTCAGTATTAACAACTAGTCACAAGTTTTGTAGTAAAGCGGGGAAGGATAAAATGAAAACACTGAAGAAAATGGAAGGATTCAGTTATTGCAAGCAGAGCACATGAACTAACATAAGATTTGACTATATTACTTATAGTGGTCCTGACTCTCAGAAATGTTAAATTGCGAAATTGAGATGATTTTATAACATATAAGATTTGACTACATTATTTATAGTGATCCTGACTCTCAGAAATGTGAAATTGCGAAATTGAGATGATTTTGTAACATGTATGATTTGACTATATTATTTATAGTGAACCTGACTCAGAATTGTTAAATTGCGAAATTGAGATGATTTTATAACATATAAGATTTGACTATATTATTTATAGTGAACCTGACTTTCAGAAATGTCAAGTTGCGAAATTGAGATGATTTTATAACATATAAGATTTAACTGCATTAATTATAATGATCCTGACTCAGAAATGTTAAATTGAGATGATTTTATAACATTCCAGCTTGCGTGTATGATTTTATTACTACTCTGCATCCAACAGGATCACTACTATGCATTCCCGTCTTTGCAGTATACTGTATTTTCCAAGATAACTACCCGTGCATAAGAAGTGAAATATCTATCTTCTTAGCACTTGGTGTTATTTCTGAATTCAGTCTTCCAATAAGTTTGGGCTCGAGTCTAACGTGGTAAGAACTTCCTCATTTGTTTCCTCTGGGAATTCGAGGCTTTCATTGGAATCAGTTTATTAATGTATTCGAAAATCGAGATTATATATATATATATATATATATATATATATATATATATATATATATATATATATACTGTATATATGTATATATATATATATATCGTTCTTATATATATATATATATATATATAATAAAACGTTGATCTTCCTTGTTTGTCAAACCTGTTGGGAGAAGGCTAGGTAGGATATTGGGATGATAGGAGGGAGACATGGCACATCCACCCTCCTCTTGCAAACCTGTTTGTCCACCCTGGTTGGGGACCAGGGTAGCAGGGGATAGGAAGGTTAGGGAGACATGACATCAACCCTCCTCTTGCAAACCTGTTTGTCCGTCCAGGTGAGACGGGTAGTAGGTACGGGATAGGGATAATATATAGACATGACAGGCCGTATATATTCTACTATAGCGTATACACGCCCTCAAGCTCGTATATATATACATATAACCATAATTAGTTAGACTTTCATTGATAATAAATCAACACAAATTCGTGTGCAACAGATCATTAATTTTGATTACAGTGTAATAGAGGAATAAAGTTTACCGATTATCGAGTCCTTTTCTGAGGACTCTGTTGTAATAATTCACTTCTCTGGATGATAATTAAAAGATCATTTTTCGTTTTCTTCTCTATCTCTCTCTCTCTCTCTCTCTCTCTCTCTCTCTCTCTCTCTCTCTCTCTCTCTCTCTCTCTCTCTCTCTCACTGTATTTCACTAACATGCGATGCTTTTTATATACTCTACTATTCGAGTCCTATCAAAGAAATAAATGTTCTTCATTTATTTCTCCTTCGGCTTCGAGACTTTCAGCGGAACCTCGTCCAAAAATACGTGTTGTTGGTAAATGTGCTAATAAATGCTCTGTCTCTCTTCTTTTATATAAATATATATAAATATATATATATATATATATATATATATATATATATACATATATATATATATATGTATATATGTGAGTATAATGGAATTTTATTTTCAAATTTCCCTCTAGAAATTTCCCGATCACGAACTATGCAAAGTCGCATTGTCTTCTGCGACTGGAAAAGTCATTTTTAATCAATTGCAAGTGAGGAGAAAAAAAGTGAAAACTGCCGAAGAGAGCGATCTGCTGAGAGCCATAAATGCAATCATCATTAAAATCGTCTTCTTATGAACATACAGTATATTGACATTAAATGAATGCTTGCTCGTCCACAATGTTATATTGAAACATTTTTCATACCTCTTCTCTTCGATTTTTTTTTATTTAAAAATGAATGTCTTGTCAGAATTATGCAAATGACTAAATAACGATTTAAGTTTTGTGAGAAATAATGATTTAATAGAATTCTAATAACGAATAAAAGTTTTGGCAGAATTATGAATGCTCTAATAACGATTAAAGCTTTGTGGAATTTAACTGATTTATGTTTTGGGATCAAAACATATTTTAGGAAATTTCAAAGAGTATCTATACCTGAGTTAAAGATGTCTTGTATGAAAACGAAAGACAGGATTATTCAGTATCAAATGAGCAACGTGCAATAATTAGTGGTGTTTTATATATCAGAGACACTTAATACGATGATAAAAGTGGAACCCTTATTATATATTTAGTACAATGAACGAAATGTTTAATTTTTAAGCAAGTCTAACGATACACCTCAAAACCTCCTTCAAATTTTAAAAGAAATGATACTGCTATTTCGATTTTATTTATCTGAATGGAAGGTACCGTTTATTTAAACAGTTACCGTTGTATATATGACCTTCTACGAGTAGCAAAATTTATTATCATCACATGAGTATATACGCTATTGACAGCTGTTCAATTCTGCAAATATCTTTGAACCAAGCGCCATAACTAGAAAGGCTAAAAAGTAGCAATCATCGGTGCTTGAGACCAATTATTGTAATTTGTAATGATACGTTTAATATTCGGTGAGTAATAATTTAGCACAAGTGAGAACTACAAGCATGTCAGATAAAACAAAGATGTGTAATTATAAATATCTACGATAGACTGTATCTTAATGATTTGGCTTCATCACTCAGTTGAACTAACATTTAGTGTTATTTGATAGCATAAATCAGTGGGCAGTCATTATAATGTTCACACACGCACACACATAGTTACACGCACGTATACATGCATACATACCTCTCTTGATAGCTCAGTGGGTAGAACGTCGATTGGAGTCGCTGGATAAGTATCTGTGTCGTGGGTTCGAGACTCTGCAGTACCAGTCCATTTATCACTCATAAAAAAAAAAAAATTCCCCTTCGGTGATAATTCCCCATCGGGGATATTCCCGAGGCAGCGTGAGTTTGATGTTAAGCGACATTTGTAGCTTCATGATTGCATATAAATCACGGTGTGAATAAAATATTTTATACGTACACACACACACACATATATGTATATATATATATATATATATATATATATATATATATATATATATATATATATATTTATATTTGTATTTGTGTGTATAGCCTTATTTCTCTTGACTCAACCACCGTTACAGGAAACAGTTTAATGCGTTACTTGTGTGTGTGTGTATTAGATACATACATATATATATATATATATATATATATATATATATATTATATATATATATATATATATATATATATATATATATATATATATATATATATATATATATATATATATATGCAACTTGTGTGTGTAATCTAGCAATTTTTCTCTTAAAGTTTTACTGAAAGCAAATAAAGATCCGCATATTGGCTGGTTCTTTCTTGTAACAGGCCCGAATACAAATTAATGAGTATTTATTTATGCCTGATGAAATATACGTGAAATGTATGCAGTACATCAAAAAACTGAATATATTTTGTAGAATCATATATCCTTCTTTATTAAATATCTTATCTAATATTAATATATAAAAAAAAGACTAAATTACCCTGTGGACGTCACTTTCCGATGAGGGAAAACGTCACCTTGTTGAATGCAAATGTCGAAACTTCCAGTTATTAAAGCCTCTGATAAAAAAAAACATCAACTGCCCACTTGAGAGAGAGAGAGAGAGAGAGAGAGAGAGAGAGAGAGATCTTTTAAGAACTTATATATAGGAGATTACCTCGTTAATCATATGACGGTCCAAATTTGACGGAATACCGGTCAATCATGTGTTACGTTCTATCTCTCTTTTAATTTCTCTAACTCCTCTCTCCATCCCTGCTGCGACCCACACCATTCAACGTTTCTCTCTCCGTCCTGTTTGGGGATCGAACGCTTGTCCCTCTGTCAAGAGGCGATGTCACTGATAAGGAGGAAGCCAGAGAGAGGAAAGATTATATAAGCTTTTATTCTTTCATCATTCGAACTACGGAAGGAAAATAGGAATTTTCAATTAAGTGGTAACCCTTTTTCACAAATAAGTATTTCATCCTGTTGATCCTCGCTTTTCGTGCCAGCAGCCTGTTACTCTTGATTGGTATGAATGTTCGTTCATTTTGAATGATGATGAATGTAGTAGACAGAAGGGAAAGACTCGTTGGATTTATAAACAGGCTTAAAGGAGAACTGATGTTTTTTATCGTATAAAATTCAGAAGCTAATTTTATAGCGTCAAGTGTTTTGAAAAGGCGAAATAAATAAATCGTTTGTCTTTAATTCATTGATATATCTCGTCACAAAAAATCATGCTGGTACTGAAACTGGGATTCAGTGACTGAAATATGTTTTATCAGCGTCTCTCTCTCTCTCTCTCTCTCTCTCTCTCTCTCTCTCTCTCTCTCTCTCTCTCTCTCTCTCTCTCTCTCTCTCTCTCAGAAAATCAGGTTACCTTCCAAATAAAAGTATATTATTGCCCATCCATTCCAGAAAAATATGAAGTTCGAAATTGTTCGTGTTCTTAACAAACATTAAAGAGAGCTTTTCATTGGATTTCTTAATTTAAACCCTATTTGCATCTGATACATTTACCCTCCAAGTGTCTTTCAGAAAAAATTTCCAAATGTAATGATCTACATTCCTGTAAAGTTTTAATTTAGAATTTTCAGTCATTATCCTCCTGGTAATTAGTACCAAGCAACGTGAAAAGAAACTTATCTTCCCTATGGAATAAAGTGTTTAGCGAATTTGCACGATAATTAATTCCAACCGTCAACCACTGAGTTCCAGCGTGATATTTCGATTATTCCAGCACGGCCAACAACATGTTCTTCCTACACGATGTTGATCACGTAATAAATGACGTAGGATCGTATGTAGGACCATTTTAACACCGTACACGAAAAGGGAATGTGTTTATTTCCTTATTATAATATCATATAACGTCTTCAATCATATGTATGAACGGGCAGGGCAAATGACTTGTGATTAGCACTTTTAACATGATGAAGCGGTTGCCAGATGTCGAGTATGTTTTTTCGATCCTTATGCAGACGCTGCCTTCCACTTTTTTTTGCATTGTAAATTGTTGTTCTTCTCTCTAGGTAATAATTTAATAATAAACCTCACAGATAGAGATAGAGTTCACTCCAAAGTGTTTGAGAGAGAGAGAGAGTTTGGTGGTGGTTTCTGCTGGCTGAAATCGTCTTGCTTAGCTACTACTACGAATGCACGGACTCGGCAAGAAATGATCGATTTAGGTTTTCAGTTTAGATTTTATCGAGGTAATAAACAATTATATTAATTAATATCATAAATTATGATCAAAATCCACGTAAATCTGATCAAAAATTGATGTTATAAGGGATTTATTGTTGTAGGTTAATCATACTTCTTGCAGCACCAGAAGAAGAGGTGAAGTGTCAGGTGAAAAATGAGAATAAGCCTAGAAAACTGATGGAAAAGGTGGCGTCAAAACGAAAATTTCATTTGTTTTGTCTGTGTTTGTATGTCTGTCACGGGGTAAGGGTTTGATTTTGAGTTAAAAACCTTTTCGGAGTGACATAGAGGCCGTGTGTAAAATTTTGTCTGGGTCTGTCAAGCGGTTCGGATTTCTATAGTGGACAAACAAATGTACAACATTCACTTTTGTATATATACACACACACACACACATATGTAGATAGATAGATAGATAGATAGGTAGATAGACAGATAGATAGACAGATAGACGGAAGAATAGATAGATTGATGCTGATATGTGTCCGCACGTTTCTGTCAGTTTGCGATTGCCTATCTGTCTCAACAAGTGTAAGTATTTGTGTCAACGCATTTTCTAATCACAACAGTTTGTTAGGCAAGCGAACTTAATTGTATATAAACAGATAGATAAACAGATTAATAGATAAAAAATGTAGATAGATAGATAGATAAGAATTCGTTCAAATAGCAGACTACCATATGGAGAGGAATGTTCCAGCTAGGTGTCTGAAGGTCAAACCGCAGAATCACGACCGCAATTATGTCGCTGAAGGAGAGGAGAGGAGGAGTCGGTTCGTGTTGATTAGACAAATCTTCACTTGCGTACGCGTATTATTGAAGATGAGAATATGATGTGAACATTGCACCTGAAATTAACAGTGGTAATAATTATCTTTTTGCCACTGCGGTGAATGAAATTTTAGCGGTGTCATACTCTCGTTTTTTGTGTAGGAATTTGGGTTGTATGTTATTGAACAGTCCCAGATGTTTGTTTTGAAGAAGGCATCGATTGGGAAGGTTGTGCAATTGATTTATTATGTGTTATCTGACGTCATAACTGCCAGGGTCATTCGGATGGTATAAAAAAGGAGAACCAATATCTCTAAAAACGTGTTTCCCAAAAAGAAAAAATCTTGAAGTCTATGTCCAGGTCAGAAAATTCTTCTCTCTTCTGCTTTCTCCTCTTTTCATTATCCATTTGCAAACAAAAAAAAACCTTTATAAATGAGAATAACAGGAGAAAAGATATTAGATCTTATTTTTTGCTTTGTTTTTGTTTCCCCGTTTACCTTAAACCATAAAATCAATCAGGGGTTTCTCCCCTACGTAACAGTGCTCACGGCTACACTCTGACAGGAAAATAGGCACCTGTTGAGCAGGCAGGTTAAAATCGATAATTGAAAATAAATGAAAATCGGTTATGGTCGTTTTTTTTTAAACGGTGAAATCTATGACCGGGATCAGTTTCCCTCTTACCTGTGGTGAGAAAAACCACGAAAAGTAATTAATATCTTCCTTTCCTAATTACAAAGTGTATACTGATGCGTTGAACATTCTTTTTTTTATGGTCTTCAGGCGTATGAGTAGATTTATAATGAAATACTCCTATGTTGAAATGTGTAAAATGTTAGTTTTTATGCAGATAGAATTAATGACGTTTTTATTATAAAGTAAGGGAGTACTTTATTACATGAAGTTTTTTTGTTATATAAGTTACATGAAAGGAGTTTATTTACTTTACTATTAATTACTATATAAATTACATGAAGTTTTTGTGATAAAGTAAGGGAGTTTATTTACTATAAATTACATGAAGTTTTTGTGATAAAGTAAGGGAGTTTATTTACTATAAATTACATGAAGTTTTTGTGATAAAGTAAGGGAGTTTATTTACTACAAATTACATGAAGTTTTTGTGATAAAATAAGGCAGTTTATTTACTATAAATTACATGAAGCTTTTGTGATAAAGTAAGGGAGTTTATTACTATAAATCACATGAAGTTTTTGTGATAAGAAAGGGAGTTTACTATAAATTACATGAAGTTTTTAAGAGAGTTTATTTACTAAGTCTGAGTTTACGGAAGTCAATATTAATATTCAATGAGGTTTAATTTAATAAAACCTCCGTGTTATTTACAGTGCACGTTTATGGAAGTATAGAATTTGTCGCCACTAACCTTGGCAGCTGACAAACGACCGATTTTTCATAGAATAACTTGCAAATTAGTTTGATATTATGGGGAATTCTAGCGAAGGCTCTCGGAACGTTCGGGTATGACAAGTCTTATTAGAGTGATATTCTGACTTAGAAATAGAAAACTATCATAAAAAGCCAATTGTTTTTTTTCTTTAACTTGGCTTAGTTCTGGTCAGCCTGCTCACTTGTCGGACGAGGTTTGAGTGGGCGAAAGCATCAGCTTGGGTGAAAAAAGATAATCAGAAGACACCCATTATAAAGGAAAAAAGCGTATATATGTATATATATATATATATATGTATGTATATATAAATTCTAAATTTCTGAGATCATATCAGGATCATATATGTAAATTATAAGTTTTCTGGTTGATTATTCAGGATCCAAAGACAATATGATCATATACAGTTGTGTGTTGATTATATATATATATATATATATATATATATATATATATATATATATATATATATATATATATATAATATATATATATATATATATATATATATATATACATATATATATATATATATATATATATATATATATATATATTTATATATATATATATATACATATGCTGTATATATATTTGTATATAATAAATATACTATATATACAGTATATATATATATATATATATATATATATATATATATATATATATATATATATATATATACAGAGAGAGAGAGAGAGAGAGAGAGAGAGAGAGAGAGAGAGAGAGAGCCAGGTTAATCAATTAAAAATTGACTGGTACCGCCGTGGTAGCAAAAAAAATAAAAAAAATCTCCTTGTATGCGGATGTTTGCCTGTAATAATCTCCCCATGAGAAGTACGATTACATGTTAAGATGGTAACGATTAGAAGGTCCAGCACTGTACAAAGGTCCCACTCTCCTCAGTTGGAACACTGGTGGCTTTCAGTTTCCTACACCAACCACTGCAATTAATCAGAAAAGATAAGTTTATATAAGTCTTCCCGTTATTTAAAATACAAAAAGAATTCTGTTTAGACAGACATCAGGGTGGAAGGGATTAGGTTTTTACGGATTTAAGATGACTACAGAACGCGGAGCTATTGTTTAAAGCCTTTCATTTGAGACTGAAGCTCTTGTAATGACCCACGAATTTCTACCATTTCAAAGAACAGACTCTTACCTGAGCCGGAATGAAAGCCTTCGATGGAAGATGTAACATTATCAGGCTGAAATAGCGAACATTTTCCAATACAAGGTTGAAATAGCGAGCATTTTCCAAGCTCGCTTGTTCGCCCCGACTGTATACAAAAAAATTGCCATATGAACGTTGAATGGACTTTCTCAAACTAGTTCCTGGCTATCTATTTACCCGTTTGGAAAGATTGTTATGCCATATATGGTTGGTGCGGTTGTTTAAGCCTAACTCCTGTTTTATTTATTTATTTATTTATTTTTTAGATTAACTTAGCTCTGAGTTACTTTGCCGAACCGTCTTTCTAAAGGTACTTAATTATCTCTGGTCTGCACAGAAGCATTACCGTTATTAGAGTTATTATTAACAACAGAAAACGAACCAGTAATTACCCTTTATTTGAAGTTATCTTGCGCGTTTATCTCCGTTGCCCCTGGCATTACAAAATGTTGTTAGCATAATAACAATTATTACACTGCCACTGGTTTGTCATTACTAACTCCAAAGGGGTCTTTATTGGTTCGTTGTGCTTCTCCAGGAGGAACGTGATTTAAAGTGCCCTTCCTTTCATACTCTCTTCATTTATAGTAGTTGTCACATCTCCTTTACTTGAATCTTGGTCTGACCTTCTATTACCTTACTCGCTCAGGAGATGCTGACTCACAACCGCGAGATTTTGTTGGTTCGGGAATTATGGGACAGCAGTCATCTACCCCGTGGTACCACGTTTCTCTTTTCACGATTACGTGGCTGTCCGTCATGGAGAACAGTATATATTTGACCATTCACTGAAATTATGTCGGCAAATTTTTTCTTTTAGGTCCTAATTAAAGATCGGTTTCCAGTATGTTCGTACATACAAAGACGGAAATAGTATTTTCAGAAACTGTTCCAGTTTCTTTATCTGTAAAGAATTCGTCTCAAAGGGCAAAAACGACTTTTAATACTGATTATGACTTTTGCACTTGTATACTTGCGAGTTACCCTTTTCGTTATATTCTTTCATTCCTGAAGGAAGATAAAGTAAATAAAAAAAAACTTCAGCTCTCACTTCGTACAGGCAGTTAGCTTTTCAGCAACGCATGATGTACCCTCCTTGATGTATTTGGTAAGACATTAAAATTATAAAGGAGATGGGAAAGTTACTTAACCGCCACCGTTCCCTTAATGGAGCATTCGAGGATGTGGAAAAGGAACCCACTCGTTAGTGTGGCCACTAAGGAGATGGGAAATGTATTTTACCCAATCACGAATATATCTATCAAGGAGATGGGAAACGTTTTTAACCCACTCGTGACTGTAGCCATCAAGGAGTTGGGGAAAAGTATGTAACACCCTCGAGAACATAGCCATCAAGCGTGTTGTGGGAAGGTTTTAAACCCATGCGGCCATCAAAAATGAGGTAGGGTTTTAACTCACGCGTGAATATCGCAAGAGGTTGGGGAGGTATTTGCTTCGTTTGCACACATAGCGTAGCTCCTTAACACAACCATTAAGGAGATGCGAAAGGTATTTAACACAGTGATCAAGGCGACGGGAGGCTTATCTCTAATATAGCCATCAAGGAGATTTTTTAACTCACGTATCCATCTAAATGTGGGAAGGTATTTAACCACAAGGAGGTTGAAAATGGGAAAGGTGTTTAGCTTGCGATCCCGACGTAGCCCATCAAGGTTAAGAGAAAGGCGTTTACATAACTATCAAAGAAACCTGTCAAGATGGAAGTGTTTGACTCGCTCCTTAGCACAATGGAAGGGAGTGAGAGATGCATAAAGGAGGTGGAAAAAGGTATTTAACACAGTCGAGAAGGTGGCTTTTGAACAATCAAGGGAGACCATGGCCATCAAGAGAAACGTTTTTAACCACTCGTAATATATTGCATGAAGGTAGCCAACAAAGAAGATTTGAAATGTATTTTCCACCTCGAGAACGCCCAGCCATCTTACCTCTCTCCTGAGTGTATAGAACCCACGGTTTTTCTAAATGATCGGGAAAGTGTATATTTTTAACCCTCTCCAAATTCGATAGTTTTTTTTAGAGGAAAAGGGAAAATCAAGACGTTAAAACAATGAAACGTACGTCATTAAGAAAATGGGGAAAGGTATTTAACAAATAGCCAACAGGAAATATGTCCCAATGGTTGCAGCCATCAAAGGTTAAGAAAGGCATCTGACCACTCACGAATATAACCATCACGGATGAAAACGTGGAGATTGACTCCTCCTCGAGTACCTGTATAGTGTTTACCTCTAAAACATATCTATTAAAACACAGATTATAACAATACCCACTCATGATATTTCCATGCATATCATCAAGATGGGAAGGGTGTTCAGCTACCTCATGAATATAGAAAAATAACAATGGGTTACATTAACTGAGGTGGAAAGGTATTTAATCCTCGTGGATGTAACCAGCAGAACTGAGATAAACTGGATTGGTGTATTGCCCTAGACTGGTTCTTTTGAACATGTCATGAAGAAAATGGAAGAAATCCAAAGGCTAACAAGTCAACAACTGTGGAAGTTGCAAGGAGAGTCATTTAACCCCCCTGTATTGTGAACATGGCCATCAAGATGGGAAAGCGTTATCTTCGAGGTACTGCCTGGCCATCAGACAAGCTCCACCTACATGGGATGGGAAAGCAAATTCAACCTTGGGTGCTAATATCAAGTGAGGTGAACATGCCAGCAAGAAAGAGGAAAGGTATTTTCCCACCTCGAGCCTTTATGACGTAGTTAACATCTCTGCGACCACCTGCATTTTGGGGCTCAGTGGAAACCCACTTTTTCTGATCGGAATTAAGCATCTTAAACTTCGGCAGTGGTCCTATCTGACTATGTTATCCTGCTTTTCTTTTCTCGTAGTGTTTCTATTAAAGATTTTGTACGTGCTATTATCATTGCTGACTTCTTTTTATTGTAAAAACATGTATTCAAGATCAAGTGAAAAGTCTGTGAAGACTGAGATCCCGTTTTGAAGAATACCAAAACACTGGTAGCGTTCTTTGTCGCCTTTTAAGAGTGGCTACTATTTTCATATGTCTGCCTTGGTGATGTGGACTTTTCTCCTTGTTTATCCTCTGTGTTTTCCTTTTCGTCGTTTCATGGGAACCTAAATTGTTGCGCGCGCGTAGTGGTTCTTTGTCTTCCCCGGTGCCATATTCTGATGAAACCCGCTCTGCCCACCAAATAAAACAATTTTAGCAGTGATATGCTAACATGGAATGTCATGTTTGATGTATGAAGTTTAAAATCTTGCTGGTTTGCTAACGAGGTTTAATGACTTCGATATAACAGGAATCCACAACAGAAGGCATTTTTTCTCAACGACTCAGTAATACGTAGTATGAAATAGTTGTTCGTTACACCAACACTGACAATACCACATGCTTTGAAAAATATACAAGAAATACAAACTTGCACCTATCTCAGTTCCTTACGTCGTCAGTTCAGACTGCAAAGTACGCACGCAGCTTTCAAGTCGTTTTAATTGCTGCAGAAATTATGTGAATTATGTTAAACTAGGACCAAGTATATTGCCACCCTCGCATTCTTCCCTGTTCTTGTGGCATCGTAGTCATGGCCTGCAGGCAATTTTTTTCAGCTATAATTGGAGCAAATCCCATGTATAGCAAACTACAATTAAAGAACAGCATTGTATAAAATGTTGATTGTCATCGTGTTTAATTATTATTTTGGAATATTTTTTCAAAGGGAATTTTGATGGCCTGCGGACAAGTCATCCAATTAAGAGGAAGTCAATGGCACAGAGGAATCATGCATAAATTATTAAAGGTCATTTAACGAAAATATATTACTCAATTACATGATAATTTTCGTGGGATTTTTCTTTTCTTCCTCGAAATCGAAATCCCATACGTGAATATTTAGCTTTCATTTTTACACACAGTCGAAAGTTTAAGAGTGGCTTATTACGAATAGATTACATTTAATGCCAAATTCCAGATACAGAATGCTTGCCTTCATGGTGGCTGTGCTTGCAAATAATTTGCTTTCTTGTCGAAAGCAACGACCTCATTCTTGGAAGCAAATTGCATGTAGCTTCAAGGTACAACCCAGGTCTCTCTCTCTCTCTCTCTCTCTCTCTCTCTCTCTCTCTCTCTCTCTCTCTCTCTCTCTCTCTCTCTCTCTCTCTCTCTCTCTCTCTCTCTCTCTCTCAGAAATTATAGCTGTTTTTAAACGGCACTGCTAAAGCAAACAATTTAGCCTGCAGTTACCATTTGTACGTTTGAATATTTTATTTTGAAATTTTCACGCAAGCTGCCTTTGCTTACCTGTATTTAAATGGATCAGCAGATGACACGGGTGAAGTTGATAAGATTCAGAAAATTATGAATCTTATCATTGTGAAAGGTCTTATGTGGATTAAAGTAATTCCGTCGGAAATTCATTAATAACGACATAATCGATAAAAATCAAGTCTTCATTGACCAGACGAAAATAATAGGCGATCATTGATACTTACATAGGATGCTGGGCGTTGAAAAGATTATCACCCACGTGATGTGATGAAGATAACAGATAATGAAGAAATCAAAACTTCACTGTGATTTCGTAACTTAAACGGTGGAAGTTGCAGGCGATAGAGAAAGCAATAACGGGATTGATAGATTGATTGACTACGATGCAATCACGTCGAAAGACATCGAATTTCATTTACCAATAAACTTTTGCTCCGTTCAGAATACCTGGAGATTAACCATCTTGATATTTCAGCTTCGTCTTTCGTATTAGATATTCTTATATGGGAAATGGTCGTTATACTTTGCTTGGCATTTTCGCAAAGTTGTAGGCTATTCTTTCTTCAATGGAAATAGTAAGATTGCTGTGAAAAACAGTATCCACTGCATGATAACTGGAGAACTGACTGGGTTACAGTCATTAATAAAAAGAATAGCCGAGTACCGAAACGTGAGATGTTAATTAACCGATTAATCTTCCAGTGGAGACGTGAATGTACTGTAGTATCGTTAACTTCAGATCATTGTCACAGTAAATCAAGTTCTGTAAAACTTGAAATTCTGAAAAAACAATAAAAAAATATCCATTTATATGGGAGGACAGATGGTAAAAAATGGACTCGTAAATCTACATTGTACTAGAGCACTTTCAAAGTTGCAGCGTCGGACTATGATCAGTTAGGTGGATATGATAAAAAAAAATTAACTTGATCAAAGATGCAGTAGATAATTCGATTCACTACTTGGTAAGCCATTAACAAAATCCAAGGTAGAGTGGTTCGGATTCCACAATCAGCTGTAGGTCCCGTTTCTAGGTAACCAACTGGTTCTTAGCCACGTAAAATAAGTGGTTCTTAGCCACGTAAAATAAGTCTAGTCCTTCGGGCCAGCCCTAGGAGAGCTGTTAATCAGCTCAGTGCTTCTGGTTAAACTAAGGTTTACTTAACTTTTCCATGGTAGAGAATGTTAAAACCTCCAAGCACTGATTCTATATTTGAACCTTCCAAAATTCCACATGAAAATGGAGGAATATGATTATAATCTACAGCAATGAGCCCTTGCTTCCCTTGCTAATCCAAGGTGAGAGTGTAGAACGGAAGTCATGGTAATTGGCTGGCTATGATAATATGTACAAATGGACCCTGTTCATCTCCCATTCCCCTCCTGAGGTCGCAAAGCTTGGACACCTCGGTTGATTTAGGTTTCTCGCCAATCTTCACTCGTTGCGTTCGAGAAGATTATCAGCGTAGCTCAGGACTTATCTACTTGCACGAGTCCTAAGACCCATGAAAAAGCTAACCGTTGTGTTCGTCGAAGTAAAGCAGAAATCTGTAAATCAACCATCTAAAAAAAAGAAAATAATGTTTTGCCATAATTAAATTATAACAGGTATAGAGTCGTAAAATTTTTTTCCTTTTTTTTCTCACCATCCTCGTTATCTTGTTAACAGAACGGCTGGAGGCGTTTCAACCGCCTCTGGCCAACACTACTAGTTATGATGTCTTATTCCCTATGCCCAATTAGCGGCAACCTGTTTACTCTTGTAGAAAACCACGTTTTATATGGGCCATAGATCATATGAATAACTGTGGTTAAAATCGAATTAACGGGTCGCCTGTGACAACGAGGTATGGAAGGCTTTCTGACCAGATGGCTCTATCTACTTTCTGCAAGGTTAATGAGTCACTCAGGTAATTAGCCAAGCCCCTGAGTGTTGTTTCTGGCGTAATGTTATTACTCAAGATGGCCAGGTAGGAATGGCAGTAATTGGAAAATTGGAATGAATGGCTATTGCTGCCGGGCAAGTAGATGAAGAAGCCTCGTGGACATGAATCATCAGAAGAGTAGATGGTGGGTAGATGCAGTGGTTGATGAATAGGGACGGTAACGGACATGAAAGTACGCAGAGGTGGTAAAGGTCCCACAAAAAACCAAAGAGTAACTCGACTTTGAAAACAAAACTTTTATTGATTCGTTATTCAAGGCTCTTATTTTATTTGTCAACCAATTTAGCACTGTTATTCGTATTGTTATTCATAACCGTGACTTGGAGAAGAATATTTCCTAAGCAAGTAGTACCTCAAGGAACACTGTATAATTTGTTTTATTGTTTACAACGGCTCTCTTTCAACGTCACACTCAATTAAAAGAACACAAGAGCATCACTGAATGCCTTTGCAGTAGTTCCCGATGACATTTTAGATTTTTATGTTTTTGAGAGTGAAAGACCAATAGGAAGGACTACCTATTGTTCTTTTCTGGCCCTGACACGATACAAAACTAGAAAAAACAAGCATAAAAAAGGAGGCTGGAGCGAGTGAAGAAAGACCAAAATTGTCAGCCCCTTGATGGGAGAAAGGTTATGAGACTGTCGGCAAACCAGCTGGATTGTTTTGAAACGAATCTTATTGTTTTCCTTGTTCCTCTGTAATTTTGATTAGTCTTATCATTATTTTTAATAAAGTGCTGTCGGAGATAGGAGGCGCGGTGAAAAATCAGCAGTTAAGCCAGACAAAATCTAGTAAGTTACAGTTCTTGTTATAAACGTCGTAAGAAAAAATTATTATCATTTCTCAACATCAGTGAAATGTATTATGTTTTATCAAAAAGCGTCTGATCTGAAACTTGAACACAACGGTGGCTACTGCTTTTTAGTAGGAGTTCATTTCCCAGTCTTACTTGGTTACTCAATTCCAATTTCCTTGTTGTGGAAACATACGTCGCTTTTATGTACTACACATAGCGAAGGATATCCGGTATATACAGTATGTTATAGAGAATATGTGAAACGACCAGTTCGCTTAAGAACATTTGATCCCCTAGGGCTAGTACTAAGCACGGCGAAACAGTGATTCATCTACACCGTTTTGCAGTGTTTAGTACTAGCCCCTGGGGCGTCAAATGTGTTCTGCTGTGTTTAGTACTAGCCCCGGGGGCGTCAAATGTGTTCCGCTGTGTTTAGTACTAGTCCCTGGGGCGTCATGTGTTCCGCTGTGTTTAGTACTACCCCTGGGGCGTCAAATGTGTTCCGCTGTGTTTAGTACTAGACCCTGGGGCGTCAAATGTGTTCCGCTGTGTTTAGTACTACCCCTGGGGCGTCAAATGTGTTCCGCTCTGTTTAGTACTAGACCCTGGGGCGTCAAATGTGTATCGCTGTGTTTAGTACTAGCCCCTGGGGATCAAATGTACTTTGGGACATTTTACCTCCCAGGGGCTAGTACTAGACAAGGAAAATACATTTGAGCCTCCAGGGGCTAGTACTAAACACGGCAAAACAGCGTAGATGAATCACTGTTTCGCGTGTTTAGTACTAGCCATTGGGGATCAAACGTTCCTAAGCGAATTGGTCGTTTCGCATAATCCCTAGGGATTTCGTGAAATCCCTGGATATCACATATTCCCTATAACATATACAAACCTATGGAATTATAGAGCGAACGATGTTTCTAAAATTAAATCAATACAAGGAGGTATAATGGTTAATCGGTTCCAGCATAAAGTCTGCCTGAGAATAAGAATGTCAGTGGACCACTGTAAGCACAGCAGCAGTGAGTCATTAATGAATGGATCGAATATTTCCGGAAAGTAATGGACCGCCAAATCAAAGTCCTTCAAAAGAAGGCATCGTGCTTACCCCCATATAAAAATGGGAAAAAGCGCGTTAAAACGAAGAAGAAGAAGAAGAATGGACCCGGGGAAGTAAAACTTATTAAACTTATTAACTCTTTTGTGGAAATGAAAACAAATAAGATGCAGTCAATAAGAGAATATAAACGAAATTCATAGAAAGAATAAAAAAAGCAGTAAAGCTTAGATACATTACTTAGCATATAGCTGACTGAAAAAAACTGAAATCCATCTCTAGCCAATCGTGTGCCTTAAGAGGGGATATAACAGGAATTACGGGAATGTCAACTGCTGCTAACTGCGTACGTTATGGTTACTGGACCAATTTAATGATTAGAACCGTATTTGAAACAACAAAAATATTTTCGGAAAAACTGGAGCAAGGGCAACTTGAGGAATTTGGAAAGGTTACGAACGAAAGTAACAAACACAAAAAGCAAGGAATGTTTAGTACCGTTTACAGTTAGACACCCAAGGCACACTGTAAGTAGAACCCTCCAAGGGATGACCATGAAACAACGGCATCATTATTTTAGAAGACCATGAATTTTAGGTGAGGCCCTCGACGAGGTAACGCTCGATACTGTTAAATGTGATTCATGAATTGAAAATGTTAGAGAAAACTAGATGAGCAAAATTTATTAAATAATTTTGTCATTATACAGTAGACGAGTAGGCCGATGCAAAATGGTAGCAACACGAAAAACAAGTGGAAACTAATATTATATTTCTTAGTGAATCTTGCAGATTCTGATATATATGAAAACTTAAGACACGTATAGAATAGGAGAGAAATAATAGGTGTGAACACCGTGCATGGGGGCGCCCCCTCCCCTACCTTCCATAAAAAAAAAATTCTGTAGGAAGTTGAAATCCTTGGAGTATTTCCCAGAGATAAATAGGAATTCTCAGAATGTCATCGCTTCGGTGTGAACAGCGTGAGTTAGTAAAAAAAAGGAAAGAATCGCTGGTAAATAACCTTACGGTGTTTTCTGAAGACTTACGCAGCTTCGGTTGAGTTCACTGGGTTCTACCCATCCGGTTTTTATCAAGTCATTAGGAATGGTTTTTATCAGCCCGTTGCTCTTCTCCACTCTCGTTGCAATGCATGGCAATCCGTTAAGTACCATGTACCTAATTCACCGCATATATTAGCGGAAGTACAGTAAGATTTAACCTGGATTTAGCTGAACGTTCCCAAACCGTTCCGCCAAGCCTGCGAAAAGTTGAGACTTTCCTGTAATTAGCGGCGTTGATACGTTTTCCACCTTACCGAGGGCGGTATTTAAGCTTGACCCAAAAAAAGTATACTTCCAGGATTAACTTCGAGGTTAAGGTTAATCCTGAGAATGGACATATTCGAACCGTACTGTCCAGCCATCATTATCACGGAGCATTCCTAGACTTGCAAAAATGTGAGTTGATCAAAACTTGAAAATATATAATATTCTGATTTTGCAAAATTATGAATAAGAATTAATGATATAAAAAGTTTAAAAACTCGATGATTAAGAAAGTAAAGAACTGGCTAAATAAATAAAGAACGTGGATTCATGTCGGCGAAATAAAGAAGTCGTAACGTGATTTATAATAAAGACAGCGATACACAGTCCAAAGGGAGAAACATATATATATATATATATATAATGATTGATTATAGTATATATATAACTTTATATATATATACATATACATATATATATATATATATATATATATATATATATATATATATATATATATATATATATATATATACATGCTATATATATAAAGAATACCAACCGTCAGTATTTCATTTTTAGAAGAATAACATCGTGGGGATCAGCTGTAGCAATGCTAGAACAAAGATATGGAATTCAGTTATATCAATTCGACTTTATTTATTATCTTTCTGACATTCACTGAATGTAGACTGAAAATGATGTTGATATCTGTACCGACAACACCAATCTCACTGATGAACATGTATGATTACGACAGTTAGACTCATGCAATATAAGAAATCTATTATTCAGAGAGTAAGATAGTGGCGCGTGGATATCTGGCGAACACAAAGCAAGACTGTCGAGTGCGCATTTAGCATCTGAATGCGCAAACGACCATGTTAACCGCTTGGATGGCTATAAAATAGTAATAAAGCGAGTCAGATTCGTAAGTTGCAATTCTAAGGTGCAGAGGAATGTAAAATAGTAATAGAATTGGAAATCAGGAGGCGTCTTGCTGTTACAAAAGTACGACTTTCAACATTCTCTCTCTCTCTCTCTCTCTCTCTCTCTCTCTCTCTCTCTCTCTCTCTCTCTCTCTCTCTCTCTCTCTCTCTCTCTCTCTCTCTCTCTCTGGGTATTCGGATATACATTCTTTAATACTAAATTTTGTAAAAATGTATAGTTTATACATTATATATTATTTATATACACATATATACTGTATATATCATTTATGTACTTGTACATGTATATATTCACGAACAATTGGATACAAACGTCGTTTTATATCAAATTCGTTAAACCTCGGATTAATACACACTAGGGGAGTGTGTTAACGATAAGCAATCTGTCATAGGGGCGCATGAACCACCGAATGGGTTCGAGTCCCCCTGGTGACGGATCGCTTATCACTACCAAATCCCCTTATGTGTTTATTCTGAGATTTGTACCTTAATGTTTGTGACTACAGAAGATGTCGCGGTGTATGTGACAAAAATTCATGTCTATGTTTATTTATAATTGTGAAAACATACATATATATGCTTGTAACGTACAGATATAAACGGCCATTTAATTTTGTTTTCTTCGGTTACATAATTATGTATACATTGGCATATATATATGTGTTTGTACTATTATATAAAACAGTATAATTCCATTGTATTCTACGCGATATAATTCATTTTACGAACCAAAATCTGTATTTTTCCATATTAAGTAAAATTGCGCTTCTAAGTTACCAGATCCATACCTCTGCTAACTTACACATTATTCATGTTTACATTAACAGAAAAGAAAATGACCATCTGGAAATTAATAAAATGTAACGAACAGAGAATCTCCTTCAACCCATAACAACAATTACCCTCTCATAAGCTCATTTGCATACCTGAAAAGCAACATCTTCCAGCCCATTTACATCTCTAAAGCTCCCTCGCTGAAGGTTGAGGAATGTTAGTAAGACCAAACAATCAACCAACTTGAGTGGATTTTCACCCACTATTCCGCAAGTGCTGCGGATCCTACGGGAAGGATTGCGAGCAATGATCCTTACAAGGATGTTAGGGACGAGACACAAGCCCAAGTTATCGTCTTGAAAGGACGGCAGTCGCAAACAACTACTCTGGACAAAGTTCTCTGCTGACTTCTGCGGAAGATAACGGGGCGATATTCGGCGGTGATATTAATTCGTCAGAAACGATAAACCAGTATACGTAAGGGTAAGTGAGTATAGAATATCTTTTCATATCGCCACTGATTGCTTCTGTTAAAGTTATCTGATTGCATCTCCGTCTCGTATATTCAGATTATACGACGCGAATCGTTTGTGATGCAGCTGAGATCATGAGTTATATAGAGATTTGGGCAACAAGCCTACAAAAACTCTCGAATAGTATATGATACTCGTTAGGAACATGGCATCCCGTAATATTTTTCATCGCCCTGGTAGAACACATTCGCGTCTTCCTAATTTTGGGATACTTGAGTATAAAAAACGGTGCTTCCCTGCGATGCCATATTTGTTTTGGCGTTCTTTGCTTTTGACAAACTTTAAATCGTGGAAGGAGTAGGAATTTTACACGTTTTGTAATTCCACCATGGGCGCAATAATTCGAAACTGTCAACAAACCGAATTTTGGTATACCATGAGATATGTCATTTATTGTTCGGGTGATTACGCTTATTTCTATTCATGCATAGCACTTGCTCATCTTTTTTTTTTTATTGCACCTGGTAGTAATTAACATTTATAAGATTTAATTATCAAAGGAGGTATCCTTTTTAAGATTTACTTGTCAAAGGAAGTACCTTTTTACAATGTCATTTATTGCTTTGCCGCCTTACGATTTCTACCAATTCTTTCCAAACTTGTTTTATCATTAGATGGCCCGTAATACTTGTTGTTGCTAGAGAATACCATTGAAACATTTATGTTGTAACTTCAGAACATTTGCAAAAGACCTTCAATTCTGTTAATTTATTCATTCGCCAGCTCTCCTGGTTTGTTATACAGACTCCCAACATGTAGAATAATGTACCACAAAGTAACATTCTCTTGTTTATTAATCAAACCGCATAGGCTATGTAAAGACTCTAGACTATAGCTTCCCTGAGGCTGAAGATATTTAACGTAAACTAACACATCCGAATGCCACAGTATATTACTTTTTTTAATTGCACATCCCAGCAGGTCCACAGCTTCATTTGCAGTGAATCCCCACTTTCCTTCCTTTCTTTCCTCTCTTCTTGTTTCGTTAGGGCTGTTTTCTTCTGAGGACCGGGGCTGCCAGAGGCTTTAGTGTAAATCAATTCTTGTAGCTCTTAAAAAAGCGTATGTTATTGAGTTTTCTTTTTTCTTTGATAGTGAATGAGAACTATGATTGGGTCTTGAGACCAGAGAGGAGGAAAGAAAACTGTTACAATCAAAGTGATTTTATCGTGGTCTTTCTCATCCTCATATTCTTACTGGGGAATAATAAAAGTGATAGATAGATTGATACGTGAAATTGTCATAGGCATAGTCTTCTAGTCGTTACATATATTTATATATAGTCACGTAAAGTCAAAAGATACAAGATCTTGCTACACAAGGATTACTGTATATCTATGGAATAATGAAAATTTCCTTTCTCTGGAATCTGGAAACCTTACTCTGGAATCTGGAAACCTTACTCTGGAATCTGGAAAGGTCTTAAGTGAACTCTGACGTAGGTAGGTATATTAAAAGAGTCAATTATCTATTCCTCCAAAAACGTTATTCCAAGTTGCCCAATCCGCTGCGGTCGAAAAATAGCTGAAAACGTAGATTCCAGAGATTCCAGAATCATGTGCTTAGTCCTTGTTCTGCACCCTTCCACGGTTCGCTCTCGGTTCGCTGCAGCCTATAATTAAAACGAGAGGGCCTCGACGAGGTAATCCTCAACCCCCGCTGGTTAGCCTTTCATTAACGACTCATTAGTTTCTCTATGTCAATAAATCTTGTTCATACGCCTATCTTTCCAGTTCTCATAGGACCAAATACGATACCACACGTTCGAATCCCCAGTTTTATAAATATCCGAAGTTAGGTCCGTTACTGATTTTGAGTGTGTGTGGAGAATAATAGTTAGTATTGTTTATTGTTTATTCATTCTGGCGTGAGCTATTATGGGCTAAACGCTTTCTTCTGTCACTCCTTGGAGGTTAGATGGTTATCCCCATTTGCAAACAGTATGTAGGCCAAACCAGATATTACTGTCTTAGATATTATGACATTGAGTTATTTGCGAAAATATTCTAAATTATAAAAAAAGATGTCCTTCTGAAAGTTGAGAATGATAGATACTGTAAAAAGAGCTACAAAAGAGTGGAGAATAAAATCAAGCATAGTTAAAAAGTTTGACCATCTGTTTACTGTGGTTTGTAAAAGATCAGAAGGACCTTATAGTGTATTTTTTTAGCTAGTTGTATGAAGCACCACTAACTTAATGCAGAAAGAAGCGTAATATCCTTTTGATTCATAACTTTAATGAAAAACGATATTTTAAACGGAAAATCTACTTGCCTTGGCCCATAATGAAAAAAATAAAGTCAGTCTTTAGTTCTTACTGATTGCACCTTTAAGCGCACTCATTAGAAGAAGCGTGTTTACTGAAGACTTTTGAAGCACCTCCTACTCCTAGGTGGCGTGGAACACCCAGTGGGCCATCTCTTCTCACGCTCATTAGCCAAAGGTTTGTAACACCTGAATTGATCGGTTCATTAAGTGTCACTTCCTTCCTCTTAATCTATCCTTTCTCTTTTTCCATCTAGACCTGAGTATTTGAGAACACGAGGAGTTGCCAATGCCGTCGGCCCCACACAGAAATTATAATCGACGGTCAAAGATGAAGATGATGATAGAGTAACTTTACCTGCAGATGCTCATTTGACTCTCCGACCCTGGGCTTTAAGGGGCCTTCGCACCCAATAATTAGCCTACGGAGGAGGGAGCAATGGGTAATGAATCTTTGTTTATGGCAAGTGACCCTATAATTAACGAGACTATGCTCTGGGTTCACGTGATCTAAGACCTCATACCCTCAAATTACATTTGCAAACAAATGAAAAAGATAACTGGCGCAGAATGACCATTGATATTAAAACTAGATACTTGCGGCTTAAGAGCGTATGGGACACAGTATCCGGTTTGAATGAAAATTACGCTCATGGAAGTCAAATACTCAGATTCTCATGGAAGCTGTTCTCTTCGAAGCTTTCCAGATCTGAGGAAACGTGTGCAATACCAGATGGAATTAAACAGTACAGTTACTTCATTATGTGTTCAGAACAAAAAATAAACGAACTGTAAAAAGGTTGCATAAATGATTTTGCAATTTATCAAAGCTAGATTTCTTGGGAGTGCAAAATCTGACGTTAAATGATATTGGTTTCAAAAGCACCATTATTATTATTATTATTATTATTATTATTATTGCTGTTGGTGTTGTCGTTTTGGAGTTAATTCGTTCCAAGATGAATCAGTATTATTTTTGTCATAGTCATTATCGAGATGTCAGAATCACTAATATATATTATTAATAATAATGCTTCTGAAATTATTATTACCAGGATTATCAGAAGCATCTTTGATACCATCACTTCTCACCCCCAGGAAACTTTTCCCCTGAAAAAGAAATCCACTAATATATATATATATATATATATATATATATATATATATATATATATATATATATATATATATATATATATATATATAGCAAAAATACCTGCTAGATGAGAATATCTCAGTCGGCTTCTGCTCGCAAATGGCCGTTACTGCCGCATGAGCAAGCGAGCAAATTGAAATTTTCACCTTCCACGCGAACTGCTTGATTGTTTTCGTGGGTCCTGAAAAAGAAGTGAACACGCTTGCTCATTAACGAGACTTTATTTACCGTGAAGAACTCCCTGGATTTCCCTGTTGACTGTTAGGCGAAAAGAGAGAGAGAGAGAGAGAGAGAGAGAGAGAGAGAGAGAGAGAAGAGAGAAAACAATGTAAAGTGAACCAGTGCACAGAGAGGTGAAGTGAGGTCAAATGAATGAAGGTAGATAAGAAGAGAGAGAGAGAGAGAGGCTAAGGGCGTTAATATCAAATGAGAGAGAGAGAGAGAGAGAGATCCCACAGAAGTGGTGTTATATATTTTCACCATCATTAGTTCATATTCGTCTTTTTGAAAACAAAAGTAATGTTACGGATTTTGTGGAGATAAATTTACGTAATCTCTCCCTTAGAATAACGTCTACGATTTATTTATCAAATAACACTTAAATTGAAATAGAACGATAGAGAATTAAGAACTGGCAATCAACACAAAACTAAAGCTTAATTACTCTCTAGGAGAGTTGGGACTTCTGAAACGAAGAAAAAGCGGCTTGGAGGTAACAATGGAATGTCATTAAACGCATAAACTCACTACGACGGGAAAAAATCCGCTTAATGTCATAGCAAGCATCTTGAAAGCAGAACTAGGAGATATCGTCAGCAAAAAGGGTGCATATCCCGGAGGCAGAGATCCTGTGAGTTTTTCGTCAGCCCTCTCCTCATTTTCCATTAACAATCCGTCAAATTACAGACTCTCGCTTGATGCGAAAGTTTTCATAACGGACTCCAAGTAAGGGCATTATGTCATTGGGGCTCGTCGCGATGGTTTTTCCCCTTTTTATTCGAGTTTCACCACAGTTTTATATCGACGAAACACGTTCTCGATTGTAAAGACTGTTGGAAGTTCTCTGCAGTTTTCCGAAATGCTGTAAATGGGTTCGAATCTAATCACGAGCGAACACCTTACTTAGGTACCAGAGGCTAATAGATGACTGACCAGTCCGCCTTCATGGTTTCCAGGTAATGGCCCGCTGTGCCACCGCTTAAATTATCTTCTAAAAAAAAAAATACCAGGTACAAGGCATTATCAAGACCAATTTCCAGGCTTTCTTGAAAAGTATGCCGATAATTAACGCTTGGACTTGGCACAAATCTGTTATGCTGTACACGGGAAGTGCACGTAGTTTTGAAGTGTTGAAAATTTGGAATTTTACTTGTTCAAAACTCACATACACGCACGCACACACACACACACACATACATATATATATATATACATTTATATTTATATATGTACACACACACATATATATATATATATGTGTGTGTGTGTGTGTGTATTATTGAGAGAACTCCTCATAAATACTTACCACCAACTGTAAACAAAATAATAAAAAGATAGGAAATGGCTATGTACCCTAGACCGTGTTTGATACTCGGCGTGATTTTGGGCCGCTTTCGATGGCGAGGGAGGGGAAAAGAATTCCTATGACTGTAGTCAATGTGCACTCTTCATTCAACGAGTTATCTTAGAATAATGCGATGTTAAGAAGACGTCCTACTTCTTAGAGAACTATGGTAAAACGGTCGTGAATACAAAGTTAGGCCTACTGTACAAATCTTTTGAATGCAAGTGATAAAGCCGTGTAGTTAAATGTGAGAGAGATTAATATTTTGTGTAGTGGACAAAATATTTTAGAAAATATACTGTTTATATGGGATTAAAAAAAATGATTTAGCAAGTAATCATTTAAACCCAGTTTTAGACTACCCTGATTTCATAAATTGATAATGTCGTTTTGTGCACAGTCTTATAGTTGCATAGAAATCTAAATTGCTCTTATCCCAAAACGTGAAGGTATCATCATCGTGTGTAACCCTGATCAGTGTGTTGAACGTTAATAGGCGATAGAATTTCTCGGTTATAACATTGTATATAGAGATATACTAATACAAATTAGGCATTAACCATTCTATGGTAGAATATTTTTCTCTTACTAGGGAAAGGAGAAGATTAGTATTCTGCCTGAAAGATAAGTTGTATTTTTAGACCGAGATAGAATTAAGCTTGTATGGCCTAAGTGATTCTGAATTTCTGATAATAATCAGCTATTTGAATATTTTCATCATTTGCTGCCGGATAGCTTGGTGTTGTTTTACCATTACTGGAATATTTTTGAACAGGCTGTTTGCATTATATTACCAGAGAACTGCTGTAGGTTTTAATTTAGCTAATGATTATTTTAAATATTGCAAGTAATAATAATAATAATAATAATAATAATAATAATAATAATAATAATAATAATAATAATAATAGTTCATATTACACGTTTTCTTCAGGTTGTTTAACTTGAATATGGATTAGGAACCGCCCTCCACCCCAAATTACTAGAATTATGGTCTAAGAATTATCTCTCTCTCTCTCTCTCTCTCTCTCTCTCTCTCTCTCTCTCTCTCTCTCTAAGCCATGTGGTTAATAGTGGATATAAAACAATGTTGATTCTTCATCGTCTTCTTACTCTTCCTCTTGTTTTGATTAACATTTCGAAAAAACCTTCGAAAAACCGTGGAAATTTCATAACTAAAATAAATAGATAAGAAGAGAAAAGAAAAAGTATACCCCCACGTACTCATAACCAATCTACGCTGTAATGAGATTTCATGGGTTGTAATATGTGGTTTCAGAATATAAAATAGTTAGGAAAAAAAGTATTGCAAATTTTCAGAGAGAAAGAATTCACACCAATTCAAAACAAGAAATGAGGGAGCAGCATTGACGTTTCGTAAGTCTGTAATTGCATCCAGTTCTGTTTGGCAATGCTGCTGAGTCTATTTTACGAAATAGCTGTTATTGATAAAAAATAATGTAGGAAAATAGTCTGCTCTAAGCTAGGTGTAGTTTATGGGTCACTGTCCGAAAGCCTAGTGCTTGGCCGGTTTCAGCACTGAATGTATTAGACTCCTTTCATTTACTTAACTACAGAGCCAGAATAGCTGAGGTCACGAATAACAGATTTGAAAAAGTTCAGGTTGGAAAGTGAGGGACGGATCCTCTTTCCTTTTATACGATTGTGCTTTTGTGTTGGGAAAGGGGCAAATCCACTCAATTAAAATCATGAGTGAGACCAGTGAGCAGTTTTCGTATATCTGTCATTTTGTAAGAAGGGATTGCGTTTCACAGATCTACGAAAAAAATTTCTGACGGTTTAATGTCTTCCAAGAATCTCTTCGTAAAAACGTAAATTACTTTAAGAAACAGATTTACTGAAAATTGGAAATGGGAAAATAATGAATTAGTAGAAAAACAAAGTTGAAAATAGTGTAGTGAAAGAAATGTTACCTGATGCTATGTTCCTGTACTGAACGTGACGAAGTTCCTCAAATAACGTAGTGCTAAATTTATCTGTTGTTTTTACCTTATTGCAATTTCTCAGGAGAAAATCCCAGAACCTTAGACTGTCAATATGAAACAAAAAAATTTATGCATATATACGCATGGGAGTGGATAGCATTTTCCAGAAATAATCTTCATTGTCGTTTATCAGAACTAGAGTAGTTAATTCTAATAACTTTTTTTTTAAATCCCACGGAAAAACATTTTTTTTTCTTACTGTATTCTGAGCTTTCTTTTTTTTGTAATTACTGTTAACCGATCCAGTTAGCAAAGAGTGCAAGAGAAATTTTTCCTGAATTGGATCAGCATCAGAAAGCAATTACCATTTAATCCAACTTCCTTTTCATCACTACCATTGTGGGTGGTACAGAATCTGAAATTTTGAGACAGCCACACTAAGAACATTTCAAATTTGCTAATCGAAATTTAATGACACACACAGGTCTCCAGTTTCACCTCCTTATTCGGCTTCCCTTTTTTTAATAAGACTAGACAGATGTAATGACCTTTTCGAGGTGACAAAGCATGTCTAGAC
>NC_089743.1:90114970-90174970 GCF_040412425.1 Macrobrachium rosenbergii | reverse complement strand
AGGTCGCGTGGCAAAAAGAAAAGGTGCTTGAAATGTCAAAATGTCTGGATTTAGAACCAGATGATTGGTGTCTTTGAAGTGTGATTTATAACTAGGTTGCAGGACAGACAATAAGATGACAGTACTCAGAGTTTTCAAAATACACATGGTCTTGTGGAAAAAAACAAGTAGCATAGGTACTTGGTGTCTCTGAAACATCCGAATTTAGAACTAGGTGGCAGCCTGGTAAACAAGATGCTTGGTCATGGAGACTTCCAAATTTAGAACTAGGTGTCGGACGTAGAGCTAAGTAACTGGAGCCTGCAAAATATCTTGATTAAGAACTAGCTTACGCCAGAAAAACGAATTGCAGGGTTTCTTTAAAACAATCAGATTTACAAAATTCATGCATGGACGGACAAAAATATGATTAGAGTTTTCAAAACAACCAGATATAGAACTTGGAGACAAGCCGAAAAACAATATGCGTAAACTTCATTCCAGCCAAATTTAAAGCTAAGTCTCACGCGTGAAAAAAATACTCAGATTCTTTCAAACATCAGTATTTGGAACGAATTCGATATCCTGAAATCCGTGGTGCTTGGTGTCTTTGAAAATTCAGATTAATAAACAAAATATCTTAAAGGCGTTTAGTGCAACTCCTTTGGCGTGGATGCTGAGTGGCTTACTTCGAGGGGATAATAATAATAATAATAATAATAATAATAATAATAATAATAATAATAATAATAAGTATCAAGACCTGAAAATCGAAATAAGAAGGATATGGAATATGCCAGTGGAAATTGCACCCATAATCGTAGGAACGCTAGGCGCGATCCCAAGATCCCTGAAAAGGAATCTGGCAAAACTAGATGCCGAGGTAGGTCCAGGACTCACGCAGAAAAGTGTGCTACTAGAAACAGCGCACGTGGTGAGAAAAGTGATGGACTCCTAAGGAGGCAGGATGCAACCTGGAACCCTACACTATACAAACCACCCAGTCGACGAGGATGACTTGTGATAGACCAATAATAATAATAATAATAATAGGAAAAAGACCTTATTTAATACAGGTTTTGTTAAACAAAATGGCAGTTTCAACAGCATTTATTTTATACAGTAAACGCTCAATTCGTCTTATCAATTGTTTTTCTTGCGCTGGAAACGTTGCAAGCAATTGACCGATATTCATATCCGGTGGTTTAGTGATGTGTAGGAGGTAGTTCTCGGCGAATGCCGACTAGTTTCGCCCTCCTCGTTAGGGCATCATTCAGGACAGGATCGCAGGATGCAATGGCTGTGATGCGTGGATTTTTCGTCTTTAATCCGCGTCTGTTGGTTTGTGAACTTAGTCGATTCATTTTCATTGGCTATCCGGCCGTGACGTCATATAGCTCCATTAATGATAAGAAAATGATAAAATACATTAAGCTCATCTTGAGAATAGGTACCAACCCTGGGGCTGGGGAGTTGAACAGTTGGCCTAGCGACTCACTGGCCACGTTCATGGACATTGGGACCTGTCCCACACTGGCTGTCGACCTAAGAAACAGGAGATCAGCGCCTGCCCTATAAGCCTACAGATGCCCAGGAAGACTTGAACTGTCTTCAAGCGACTAAGTTCTTACCGAAGTGTAAAGACATCAATGATTGTGATAATGTAGAATTTCCTGGCTCTTGAATCTGGAAAACAGAAAGATTTAAAGCCACATTTCAAGTGTAGTAGTTGATGAAAAGCAAATTTGAATATTGTGTTCTAAGTGATAAGGAGAACTAGTCGCAGGTTACTTTGGAATAAGATTTGCATTCGGAACCGAAAAACAGATAAATCTAGCCAGACCGAAAACATGAGATGGAATATTACAGGTAGTTTTCTCTGTTATCGTTACACCAAGAAGCACTTAATTCTTATAGGCAAGGTTTCTTTAAGTGTAAAAATATCAGTAGATCGTAAGCTTAAAATTAAAATCTATCCCTTAGAAAAGGAATCTAGAGCTATGATAATTATTAGTTCTTCGTTGTTCGGGTGGGTATCGTTCTCGGCTAGCACTCTGCTGGGCCCGAGTTGGATTCTCCGACCGGCCAATAAGAATTAGAGGAATATATTTCTGGTGATAGAAATTAATTTCTCGTTATAATGTGGTTCGATTCCACAATAAGCTGTAGGCCCTGTTGCTAAACCAGTTGGTTCTAGCCACGTAAAATAAGTCTAATCCTTCGGTAATTAGCAGAGCTGTTAATCAGCTCAGTGGTCTGGTTAAACTGTTTACGTATGATAATTATTGTTACTGTCATTATGTTTCCAAGCAAATGCCCCAAAACAAAATACAATTGTGAGAAGAAAAAAAAAAACAACAAAAGCAGGGCAATACACCTGAAAAAAATACGCAAATGATGCTGACCTAATCAACAACAGTGTATATGCATAGATAAACAGTTGTGAGAAAAGCAAAAAGTTGAGGGTAGTGTGCTCACACTTCAATGTAGAGTTACAACCTCTCCTATACTTACGTCCAAAGTATATATTTTAAATATGAAATTTTTATATATATTTATTTTTTATGGTTTTTGTCTAATATCATTCTTCATTTTTTGCGTTCATATTTCAACACTGAATTTTACTAGTATGTTATCATCATTCACCTTTTCATTATCAATCACATCATTAATTTATATATTTCATCTTCATCGCTGCGCTGAATAATTCTGATGGGTTCCGGCGCTTGGTCTTCAAGACCTCAATTTCATAATCAATCAATCAGTCAATCAATAAGCGTCTTTAACTCTGCCATGAAGACTGCCTCACCTCTGAACTTGCATTAGAATATTTAGATACTAATAAAACAACGAACTCTTAACTTAAAGAGATAGTTTTATCTCTTTGAGTAAATCAGGTTAAACCAATTCAGCCGTTCATTTTCGAAAGCCAATCTGATGATGCCAGTCTGTTGCCAAATACCGAAACTGTTCAGTTTTTGTAAGAATTCAACTTGGCTCTGCTAAAAAAATTTGTTTCATTGGGGTCTAGTATAAATCTACATCATCATTTTTGACTGCTAAGGAGAGAGAGAGAGAGAGAGAGAGAGAGAGAGAGAGAGAGAGAGAGAGAGAGAGAGAGAGAGAGAGAGAGAGCGAAAATGAAGGATGAGGCCAGATATGCACTGAGATGCAAATGCTATCCATCACCGGGCTATTAAAATCACCGCCATAACAAGGTAACAGCGGGAGAAAAACCGGTCTTTAAACATGCCCCCGCTTCCACGGGCTGCCCAGATGTTTCGAGAGAGAGAGAGAGATGCCCTCTCGGCCACTAGTTCTGCTTTTGCGATGTTCTACATATCTGGAATGACTGGAAACGCATTTGAAGGAAATGAACCGCATTCGGTTGGAATGTTTGAGATTGCAGATGGTAAAGGGAGGGGAAATCGTTTGATAATGCAGTGGGTTTATTAACATTTATTGAAGCGTCGGCTTTAAAGAGTACATATATATTTTTAATAGAATTTTTTTTCTTTTATTGTATTATAAGAACAGTTCATAATACTAACGTTTGGAATATCAGGAACATGTGGTCAAATTCTTGGAAATATATGAATGGACACAGCTTACGAATCTCTTTAAAAGAGAGAGAGAGAGAGAATGGGAAATTTTAAAGCAGCTGGATTAGTTAATTTTAATCTCATAAACAAAAATGCGATATGTAATTCTTTAATGACTACAGTAAAATTGGAGCGGAAAAATTCCGCATACTTTTCAGAAAAAGCATATGGATATTATATTCTTATTGCTCCACACCGCTATGTATTCCAACCAATCATTATCGGGCAAGAAACTATATTATTCAGAATAAGTATTATGTAATGTAATAATTTTTTTTTACTCGTTCTATTCGTCTCTTTCTACTGTACTGATCTTTACAGTGACTTCAACCCATTTGGGTTCGTTTAACGCTAAGGTGCACTATCGCCCTCCCACCCCATGTGGTCCTGCTTGGCTCCTTGGGGGAAAGTTCTAACTGGAAGAAGGACCCACTGTATAAAACAGGCCTCTGGGCTACTATGGGAAACACTAGGCTGGGAACCCAAGGCTCACTCCAGAATATTCCGAGGTTTAAAGGCTCACGATTCAAAGTTCCCCTCAGTTTCCGAGAAGTCCCATTTCCAACATCAAGCTAAATCGAAACTATCTTTAAAGGCACTCTTACTGGGATTCCGGAGGAGCCTAACGTCACCTGTTCGGCAGGGGGCGAGGGGTGCCTCTTCACTGTTTCCCAGGAGAGCCAGGAGGTCAGTATTCTCGAACCGGTTACCCCAGGCGTCCTCCGACACCCTAAGAGGAGCGCCCTTAATGATTTTTTTGATTAGGAAGCCAGGGATTATCATAAAGCTTGGGAGAGTGCTGGCTTTGTATTTCATCGGACTTCGGGAGGGTTATGGCTACCTAATCTGGATGTGATTTTTCAGTATTTACATTTTTTTACGAATTTAAACAATTCAAGACCTTTATCATAAGTTTTGCCTGGACTTTAACATGTATTTCATTTGGGTTATGCTCAGTAGCTGCTTAGATATCCCAAGAAGAACTTACTTGACTGGGTCCTGAGTGTCTGCCAGGTTAGAGAATTCAGTTAGTTTCGCTCCTAGTAACTGTGTGTGTGTGTAAGTGTAAATATTGCGAAATAACACGAATTTGTTCTTATTTTGGCTGCGCTTTTGAAGGTACTGAGGAATACTATTAACTGCTTACAATAGAAACCACAAGCTAAATGGTGGAAGTCATATGATGTATCAATAATTTTTTTGTCTAAGTCCAGTACTTCCGGAACGACTGTAAATACTTCACTTTATTTACCAGAATCTAAACGTCATCTGAATATCTAAATAAAATATCGTGCAGTTTTTTTCGCTAGTTCAAGCAACAGTTCTCTCAAGACAGGTTTCCTTACGTTACCTGAACTTGAAACTTTCGTAATATTATATTAAATATATTATCAAGCTTCCAGTTCAGGTAACGTAAGGAAACCTATCTTGAGAGATCTGTTGCGTGAACTAGTGAAAAAAATTACACAATATTCGATTTCGAAATTCAGATGACATTTAGATATATTTGGGGGGATTTTACTCGAAAATGTGAGAATGAGAAATTCCCAAGAAGAAAACAATAACCTTCAAACCAAGAACCACACGACTCTGTTAATGATTTTCATAAATCAAAATCGACTTTCTCTATGGCTTCAATGGAGGATCCCTCCTGTGGTTAAAGGTAAACTATATATTTAGCTTTGGGTTCATAAACAATATGGGATCGTGTCTACTGGGAAGTACTTTTCGTCTACTGGTTTTGTGTATGTATATATATATATATATATATATATATATATATATATATATATATATATATATATATATATATATACTTGTTTCTGTGGTGAGTGTATGTCTAGTGGTTATGACACTTACCTCACCAGCGAGAGGGTCAAGGTTCAATTCCATGCAAGGTAGAAAGATTTTGTCGTTTTCCATTAAACCTCATTGTGCTTGTGTTGAACCAAAATCGGCGATCTCTGTGTCTGGTAGCTGGCAGTCAGTCTCTCTCTCTCTCTCTCTCTCTCCGCCACATTTTTTAATATCTTCCCCGCTGTTTTCCAATTCCTGTGTTTTAAATTACTAATTTGTAGGTTTTTCGTTCATGAATACATTAATTCGAATGGGATGACTATTTAACGTTTTCTAGACCCTGCAGCAAATAAGATAGCGGATCCCGGATGCTTTCTGTGCCTAATTCGATCAACTGATAATGATAAATTCTTTGTTGATCGTAGGTGAGCAGTGTAAAATACTATCATCAGACAAGTAAATGGGTACGATGATTTTGCAAATGCAGTCTATTATTTCCAGCAAGGAGATTATGATTTGTTTGTTTGTCAACCGGATTTCCCAAAAGGTTTTGTCTTGATTTCCTCGAAGTCGGGTCTCGTGTCTGAAGACAAGTGATCAAGGATTGGCAGAGGTTTGGATTTGGATAAAGGACCTTTTGGGGCCCAAGGTGGACTTCTCAGCCTTGGCGGAGGTTTGCGGTTTCTGGAAACTCTTGTCTCTTACTTTATTGTGCCGTTTCTCCTAACTCAATATCTTTAACTTTCCCCAACGGATTCATTAGGGTCTTAGGGTACGTAAAAACGAGGTAGAATAACAAACAGCGTATTCGTCCCACTTCTGGATAATCTCTGAAAAATTTAATTGTTTATGGGGTAGGGGTTTTTGGAGTTTCAGGTTGTAGAACTGTAAATTTTCGTTTATTATTATTTATATATTCTATTTTTTCTGAGTTGGTCGGTCAATTCTGAATTAGTAATATATATAGCTGGCCAGAGATATAGGGTGAGAAAAAATTTCACATTACTTAAGGGTTAGGAAAATGATAGCATAACAGTCCAATTACAAGGAATACTTGAGCCGTCCGCTTACCATAAACGTTCCATGTAATTATCTTCTTTTGAGTTGATGAATAAGAAGAAAAGTAATTCCCCTTAGTGGGCTGTAATGAATGCCAGGTCGCTTTGTGAGTTAGCTCGAGGAAATTGCGAAGTTTGGCTGTAATGGTCATTTGGCTTTGGACAGTCAGACGGAGCAGATGAGGTTAAATTTTTGAGATGTTTTCCATTCTAATTTAGTTTAGCTTAAACATAGAATGGATTACTGATATATATATATATATATATATATATATATATATATATATATATATATATATATATATATATATATGTATGTATGTATTCAGTAAGCTACAAACGTCCTTCAATATCAAATAATTCGCTTTTCATATACCTCGAAATAATATATTTTCATATATGTTACCGAAGGGGAATTGAACTCAGGACTACGTTCTGAGTTCTTGTCCGTCGCTGGTTCGAGCCCACGGGACGACGAACTTATTATCAACTAAAAATTCCCCTTCGGTAACATATATGAAAATATATTATTTCCGAGGTAGAGCGAATTGATATTAAAGGACGTTTGTAGCTTACTGATTGTATATGAATCACGGTGTTGTGATAAAAGTCATATATATATATATATATATATATATATATATATATATATATATATATATATATATATATATATATATATATATATATTAATTACAAATCAATTTCTGTGATTAGCATGGACACATTCCAGATATCCTCATAATGTTCAATAACAACAATAATTTTAAGTCAAAAACAACATATACACAACAAAAAGGTTAAACACAATTTCCGTTTAACTGCTTGGCACTCATATGCTACAATATATTATATACACACACAGACACACACACATTTATATATATACTGTATGTATATATGTATATAATATATTGTAGCATATGAGTGCCAAGCAGTTGAACGGAAATTGTGTTTAACCTTTTTGTTGTGTGTATGTTGTTTTTTGACTTTAAATTATTGTTGCTATTGAACATATGAGGATATCTGGAATGTGTCCATGCTAATCACAGAAATTGATTTGTAATTAATATCTTCAGACTATTCTTCAGTAAAATGTTTTAAAATACAGTAAATTTGTTTTCAAAAAGTGTTGTCCTATTTATTATTTTATTTTGTAAGGTAAAGAGAATACATAGTATTTTCACAGACATGTAATTCAAACAATAGCAAGATGTTTGTCAATAGTAAGTGACTGAAAGGGTATTTAAGGAACGAAGGTTCTTGAGAATACCAGAGGTGTTTAAATTTATATGCACTACTGCACTTTGTGACAGAGATGCTTATTGCACGCCAGCATCTCTGGCATCAAGAACCGTGACGGAGAAGACTCCAAAGTCGCCGAGTTTGGTTGCAAATATTGCCAATTTCGGCTGGAAAACGACTATCCTCATTTAGAGAGCAAATGTTGCCAATTTCGGCAACAGAATTTATAGACTAAAGTAGTAAATCTTCTGAAGATTTCAGCACCAAAAGTTATTATTTTAGTCAGAAAAGCTGTGACTAGCTGGAAAAAAAATGATGATTTCAGAAGTAAAAGCTACCAGTAGATAATAGTGTAATTGCATGCTACACTAATTCGCAAATAGCCTGAAGCTAATCTGTATTATTGTACCCGACTGATTTACGCACGTTCAAGACAAACAGGATATATAATTATTAAGCATTTGCCGCTGTTAGTGTGTCTGTTTTGAAACTGGTAAAGAGAGGGCCATTGAGCTACATAAACTTAGACAATGTTTGTTTTTAAGAAGTCAAGATCAAATAGTTTCCCAAAGGTTTTGTATTGCCCGTAACCTTTAGTTAGATTAATAGACGAAAAGTTTCAGTATTAAATGTACGGGTTCCGTAAGGCAAGATTATTCGTAAACTTCTATCGAATTTAATCTTTGCTCTTGATGCTCGTAAGGACTTTAGCATTGTCTGGCATAAGCCATGTTAGCCGAATTGCATGCCTGTGGTTTTACTGCTCTCAGCATCTGATTCGGATTTTCCCTTCTGATGTAATTGACAGCGTGACATCAGCCCATTTCCCAATTTATAATTGTGCCTCATAGATCAGCTTTCTTCCTCATACTCCGTCGTCCTGTCAGTAATTAGATCCTCACTTGTCTTATCTGCCCCTTATGTGTGTGTGATTCTTTGTACAAATTCTTCTTCTTTCCTTTTCAGTGGTTTTCTTCTTTCAATGCCGCTTAATCTTGTGTGATGATTTATCGTTTAAAAAGTGTTAATTTTAACATCATAATGACCACCTTGATGATCGTGGCAGAACCATATTCAAGAGTATTATGTAAATATCAACTTAACTAAGATATTTTTTCTCTTGGTATTACAATTTGTTAAAGTTGATGTGATATTTCTATTCCGTTGTGGGTTTGAATCCCACCTCTGATGAGAAATTACTTCTCCATTTTTGGATTTCAAGGCATTCATTGGAAAGTATATTGAGAAGCATTATGGCGTCAAAAATCAAAAGGTTATTGTGTTCATTACAAGGCATAGATGTGGTGAATGTGACCAGCATTATATATATATATATATATATATATATATATATATATATATATATATATATATATGTATATATATATATATAATATATATATATATATATATATATATATATATATATATATATATTTATATATATATATACATAAATATATAATTACTATTGATATTATGTTCAGAAGATGAAACATATTTATATGGCACAAGCCCACAGGAACCATTGACTTAAAATTCAGGCTTTCAAAGAATATGGTGTTCATTAAGAAGACGTAAGAGGAGGTAAAGAGAAATACAGAAATAAGAAATCTCGCTAATTAAAAAAGAAAAAATAAATTAATGAATAGATAAAAATGTATTAGAATGCAAGGAATAGTGAATAGTGTTATATGGGTATATAATATATTGCATATTATATGTATGCATCTATATATGTGTGTGTGTGTGTGTGTATTTGAATGTAACTAAGCTTGTATACTTGTAAACTTGTGCCCTGTAGAAACCCGAACCGCTTGACCGATCTAGACGAAATTTTGCTCGTGGCCCTTACTTTAACCAAGGAAGGTTTTCGTGTAGGTTTCAAACCTTGTACCCACGCCCTCCGGGGTACTTCATTTACCGCGGGTCTCGGCAAAGGCCCAGCCATGGGACAACATTTTGGACTGTTGTGAAACGTGGAGTGTCGGGAACGTAGGTTAGTACCCTTTCTCGCCCAGTCTCTGGCCGAGTAACGTGACTGGAATTGCAGCCACACTTAGAAAAATTTAACTGCATTGCCTTTAAATTCTTTTGTCATGTAAAGTGTGTACTATCATTAAAAATGCTTTTCTTTCCAGGGATTAAAATAATTCTGTCTAGAATTCATTGCTTTTCATAAACTTGTTAATCAAAACCATGCCACATGTTACTTCCTTTCTAAGGTATATGATTGACTGTCATTCAGAGTTTTCCCTGGCAGCGCTGGGTTGCTCAGCTTGTGTGTATATATTTATATATATATATATATTTATATATATATATATATATATATTTATATATATATATGTATATGTATATATATATATATATATATATATATATATATATATATATATATATATATTTATATATGTATATGTATATATATATATATATATATATATATATATATATTATATATATATATATATTATATATATATATTATATATATATATATATATATATATATATATATATATATATATATATAACCTATATATATGCCTATATATATATATATATATATATATATATATATATATATATATATATATATACTGTATATATACATACATACACACACAAGCTGAGCAACCTGTAAAACTTTGAAGACAGATTGTAAAAAGTTCAGATTGCATTCAGATATGTAATGCATCATTGCAGCTTCACAAACTTTATGATGAGAATACCATTTGAGGTCTTAAGATAATGATCCCGTCTACCTTCATTGCACACGGCATTGTACCTTGACCCAGTATACTTCCGCCTTTCATTTTTCAGTCCGCCACTCTTATCTGGGATTGGCTTCTATTTTAATCTTACTATTTTGATAGAATTATTCCTTGACGTTATACTTCAAAGCATACAACACAATTTTCATGGAGACAGTAAAACTCATTTTCCTCTTAAATTGCATCATATTTTAAAGCAGTCGCTGTCACCGCCTGAATTACCAATCAACTTTCTGCCCACGGGATGCAATTTTTTTTTTTTAGGGTTATTTAAGATTCACATCGGACCTGTTACCAAATTTGGTTTGACAAAAATTTTATATTTTTTTACCTTAAACATCCCCTCTACTCCACCCCACGACACTTGTTAGCTATATAAGACCAGTCGGTAACGTTAAAAAAATAAATAATGTTACGTGTCAGTGGATGAGTGTGTAAGATGTATTCTTCAGAATATGTTGTCACACGTCAAGTTTTAACAGGATAAAATTCACCGTAGTGTGAAGAGCGCTCGCTAGCCATTCATTCATTTACTTTCCTGTTTTTTTTTTTTATTTGTAGCTATTAAAAGCCATAATCATTCTTATACCAAAAAAGTTCTGTTTTTTTCACATTGGTTATTTGAAATAGCATTTATATTAGCGTCGCACAGTGTATATCTATCTATCTATATATATATATATATATATATATATATATATATATATATATATATATATATTTTATATATATATATATATATATATATATATATATATATATATATATATATATATATATATATATATATATTTATATACACACACACATATATATATATATATATATATATATAGTATGTTGAAATAGTTTTTATTTTATGTACTGTATAGGAAGTTAGGAAAAAATTATCTCGTGCAAGTCTACCTTCTATTTTTTTGTAGAATTTGCAGTATGTCGGTTTTATGATTACATAGAATTTGGAATGGTAACCTTTGTCATATTTCACTAACGGAGATGACCGTTTAGAATTTCTGTTAATTTTAATGCCTAAAGCAATTACGTTTGCAATTAATTTAAGCAAGAAGCTTCATGAATATACAATTTCTTTTCCTTAAATTTTATTTAAATCATTATTATTACTATTATTATTATTATTATTATTATTATTCAGAAGACGAACCCTATCATATAAGCAAAAGTTCTCAGGTAATGATATGAAAACATAAATACGATTACCTGAAGGTTAGCTGGAAACCTATCCCTTGAAAATTAATAATAAGCATAAGAAAAAGACATTCTAGATTACATCTTTAACACACGAAGTTTTAAGAAAGTTTATGAATTAAGGTGGAATTTCCAGTTTGCTGTACACTTTTACATATAAAACAACTGGAAGTATTTCTAAGTACGGATATATGTATTAAACATTTTGCGATTAAAATTGTACGTAGATATTATCATTACTGCCATCACCCTAGTCTGCAGAATGAAATCAGTGTCAGTCACGGCCCAGGTCTCCTCATGGAATAGAGGCCATCTTTTGTTAAATTTTGAGATTGGGGATTTTTCTGGTTTGCTAACTTAGACGAAATTTGTTGAGAGTTTATGAGATAAAAACGCTGCCTCTCCAATTAGCTTGAGATGCAGGATTCATATGACGTCTCCCGTTTTGGAACGAACCGTGTTCAATTAAGCTTTCCAGTTTTCGGTGCAATTATGAGGTTAAAAAAAAAAAAAGTCGATCATATACCCTGAGATTCAGGATATGGTTTTTCTTTCTCGGTTAAAAACTACAATCATTCGTTTCAACTTTGCAGGGTTTCTCTATGCATTTATCAGCGTACTACTATCAAATGTATATGTATTTCCTTCATATATTGATAAGACAATATAATATATCCTACGAGTTGGACGTTTGACAACGTTACTTACTACTCGGAGAGTTTCATTCATTAGAATTTCGTTAACCATATTATTCTTGAGTTTGTGAGTGCGTTTACTTTTCGGAACTCCTGTTCTGTAAATTACATGCTTGTCTTAGAAATTCTTGGTTCAGGTTTAATTTATATCTTTGCATGCATATTGCCATAAATTATATGTTCCTTTTAACTGATATTTCTATTTTCAATTTTTATTACACGTATGAGTAAGTATGGAGAAGCTTAGAAGGAAATTTGAACAAAACAAATTTTATTCTCGATCAGTCATATTGTCATACAAAACCATCTTCCCGGCGATAAGGTATAAGCCTGAAACCAGCTTCACTTTATAAATAAAGTAGATATTAATATAAACATAACTGTTACTAAATTTGAAGGTGCCGTAACCAAGCTGGAACGGTTAGGATAAAACTCATTGAACAGGAAGACAGATTCTACGTCAACGAACATCGTTATCCCACCTAAACATGGAAGGAGAAACTCGGGTTCCGAGAGAGCCCATTATACTTTTCAATATACGAGGGTTCCACCCGTGATATATGAAGGACCTGGTCCCCTCCACACTTCGACCTGTGGAGAAAACCGCTTCTCGGAAAGAGTTACACAAATCACCCGGTCTCTTATGGACGGTGGTCATGCTATTGGTGTGAAGGAATATACATTTTATGACCTGAACGTAAGTGTCTGTTTGAGGAGCTTGTCTTGGCCATGTCGCACTGTTTATACACGTGTTTGTTTGTGCAAGTGAGCAGTAGACAACATTGTTTATGTCCCTCTCGTGAGCCATTAGCTTAATGGCTGTTCAGAGTTGTTCCCCATCGTGGGAGTTTCTTTGCTTTCTTGAGCATTAATTTGTTAACGCGAACTCAGTCGACTCTCACTAAAGACATTCTTCATTCTTCAACAGTCCAGCGAATCACAAAAGGAACAAAATCCATAAAAAGTCAGTTACACCAAACTCTTTTGTGGGGAAAGTTGAGAGTGCTACAGACTACCATAAAAGATATTCATCACTGAAAAAATTCATTTGTTAACAAAGGCTTAGATGTTGAGCTTGATTGTTTGAGTACCATAACGCCTATATAGTCTTGGGTACGACCGGGCATAATAAGGTATATTGAGTGATTTATGACTTGTGTACTGGAGTGGACATTTTGAAAAGGTGAGCAGGACCGGTATTCTTGGAGAGCGAATTTATGACCTCTCCTCTCTTTTTTTTTTTTTTTTTTTTAATTATGGTCCGTTTTATAATCAAAGAATTTTTTATGACATGTGTCTTCAAATGATTCAGATTTTTGCTCCTTTTCCCTTTGGACTTTTATTTTCAAATTATTTTCAAGAACTACGCTGTTTGGTATTAGTATTTTTAGACTAATTGAGAAGGAGAAATCAGACAATCTTCATTGAACAAGAAGCGTCCAGTTCTCCCTTTCTTAATTGCCCCTATTTTGAACAACTGTACTCAGTAGTTACTTGTGCAATTGTGATCTATCGCTAATTGTATTTCTTCTGATCAACCAGAAATGGTAAAGTTCTTCCCGTTCTAATTGCGTACCTTTCGACCTACAAGATACATCAATTATTTTCAAGGATTATCTATAGGTAAATATGCCTTTTAATTAGCTAGAGGTGCGAAAATACATCGGAAGCTCAAGACAACTCCCATTTACTAGTAATTAAAGGTAAATGTTGTTGATTTGAAATAAGTTTTCGGAAATTTCGCGAAAAGACAGAGAGGTTTAGAATGGAGAAAATATGAACGTAGACGTGAAATGAGAAAACTTAACCAAATTTAGATGCTGTCTAAATTCAACGAAGACCAACAAATCATATTAAGAAATATATAGGCTTATCATTCATACTGTTTTCCCCACTTCAAATGGGTAAAAATACAAAGAATCGATACAGTATAAATGTTCAAAGCTCCAAAAATTTGCAAAAGCTGTTCCATATAAAAACAGGCTGAACCATTGCTAGCGCAACTTTTTTTTAGTAAAAAATAAACTTTTTACTCTAGCTAGATTCGATTAGAACTCATAAGGTCTCTCTCTCTCTCTCTCTCTCTCTCTCTCTCTCTCTCTCTCTCTCTCTCTCTCTCTCTCTCTCTCAGTAGGAAATTGAATTTTTAATAGACATGTCCATACCACGACAGTATCTTAAACGAATAATCAAAGTCACAGATTATGAACAATATGATCCTCTCAGGAGAGAACGATAACAATAAATACCCATCATTATAATTGTAGGTCCCATAGCTCTCTCTCTCTCTCTCTCTCTCTCTCTCTCTCTCTCTCTCTCTCTCTCTCTCTCTCTCTCTCTCCCTTTTCTGTTTGAGTATATATACGTTCTTGCTTAATCTATCGTCATGATTTCATGAAAAGAGCGCTACAAAATCGCATCTGGACTAAAACGAAGATCAGAATACAGGAATTCAAGTACAGTAAGCAAAATGAATTTCCGTCTCGTCATCCTTCCGGAAAAGTGCCGATAGCTGTGTCTGAAAATATCCAACAGACTTCCATTCGTTACGCCGAATTTATATGACTTTATATGCCTGTTAATGAGGCCGGCATTCTAAAATCACGCATTTTTTCGGGGTTGACTCCTTGATCATGGTGAGGGCAGGTTATTTTCGGCCTCAGTAAAAGTGTATCCGCATTTGACGGATCTGTGCATGTGAGATCAATTAAATTCTTATCCGTTTTGGTAGATCAGCAGATTAGCACTTGAACTCTCCATTGCTGAACTGTGACCTATGATTGTTTCTAAGTTCTATTAAAACTTTTCCTGACCTCGATATTACTCTCTGGTACTGCCGTTCAGTTATCTTATTGTGTATGCTTTTAAAATAAAATAGTCCATAATTTTCATCAACTATTTCCTTCAGATCTTCCAAGATTATACCATCCATCACATATTACTGTAAAGTGTTTGCACTTTTCTTCTGTGGGGTTTAATATAACGCAGTTTTCTAGAGCTTAAATTGGTGTTGTTGCCAAATTTGGAATGATATTTTTGGTTGCATGCTGTCGTTAGTCTCATTTCATATTTATTTGTTATTTGTCTTATTTATTTTGCTTTGTTTTCTATATTCTTTATTGTTCTTTGTTATTTCTCTTCTATGGGTTCTTCTTTTCTTCTCGAGTTCCTTTTCTGTGATGGGCTGCTTTCTCTGTTGGGAGATTTGGTCTTGTAGCCTTCTGTTTTCCAGCGGGGGTTGAAGCCTGGCTGGTCATGGGAAATTTTCATATGAAGCAGCTGTTAATACAGGATTTATTTCTAAAACAAAGGAAAATTTCAACTGAAGACCTGCTGGTACAGGTCTGATTTCTAAAATGAAAAACTTTTAACTGAAGCATCTGTTGAATACAACGCTCTTCCCAAGAATCGAAAGATTATTTCAATTGTGACGACAATAAAAGGCTGATTTTAGATTGGAGGAAAATCGCAGCTGAGGAACTGAATTGAAACAAGACTGATTGCCAAATGAATCCAGATCTCAATTAGAGCACTTGTAGACGCAGGAAAGATTTTTAAAATTCATGAAAATATCAGTTCCTGTACCTGTTTATATATGACTGATTCCCAAAATCTTTGCGTTGAGGCACCTATTGTCTAGGCGCGTGATCTACAGGAGAACGTGACTTGGAGGACATCTCAGCCTTTAAATAAAGAAGTAGGTCTGGGCTTACTCGCACGTGATCGATTGGAAAACAGGTTTTGTCATCTGGGATGTAGGGTTCCCCTTGCGCTTAGATTATTCTTTGAGCAGATAATTGCCTTCGTCTGGCACGTTCGTTGGAGAAAAGCACGCTATATTCGCCTTTTTTTATTTTTTTTTTTTTTACTCATCTCCTTATCTTGCCGTTCTTTATTTCAGTGAAAAGAATAAGAGTAATTCTTACACCAGATTTTACGTTTATTCACTAAATTTTATTGATTTAAGTATCGAATTTTTACAATTAAATCTTTTGTCTAAGGAGTTCAGACAGTATTATAATATCTATAAATTCGCACTTTTCACAAAATACTTTTAGATTTTTATTCTGAAACTGAGTAAGCCGACGTAGTTTCTTCATATTCTAATGAATCTTTGAATTTCTTAATTAGCTCGTAATTCTATACATACTTATCGTAACATAGCAGAAACTGAATATAACGCATACCATAAATTCTTTTTTAAAATCGAGTTTTGAAGTCAGCTTCCAAAACTACCCAATTTTCTCATTAAATTCCAGTGTTTATTCAAGCAAGAAAAACTGGTTATCAATGCACGCTACGAAAATAGAATAAATCTTAACCACTCCGACCATTATAGTGAGTGAGAGGGCAGCTACCACTGCAGATTTTTATCCCATTTGTTGGTTGGAGGGAGCCCTGAAGTTCACACCAGGCATCCTAATCCCTTTCACACCTATATATATATATATATATATATATATATATATATATATATATAATATATATATATATATATATATATATATATATATATATATATATATATATATATATATATATATATATATATATATATAGTAGAATGACGTATGGTTAGTAATCTTATCACAAAGTATTGATGGAAAATAAAATGGTATCCCCTTCCGGGAAGCACATAGGAAGCATGCCTCCTATATGCTTTCCGCAAGGTGTTACCATTTTATTTTTCACAAGTACTTTGAGATAAGATTACTGCCCATACGTCATTCTCCCTGCCATCTACTACATCCAGCTAACTATTTGCTACCTGATATACTGCTAGGATCAACTTTGGCAAGGTGGATTGACGGAATTCTCGTCAGGAAATGAGAAGTTAGTCCTTTTGTTAGTTAGACGAATATCATGGCTATTAGACCAATAGGCTGTATATATACACTTATTGCAGACACACGCACACACAATATAATATATATATATATATATATATATATATATATATATATATATATATATATATATATATATATATATATATATATATATATATATATATATATATATATATATATATATATATATATATATATATGTGTGTATGTATGTATGTATGTATGTATGTATGATTCTGTTTAGGCCACGCAGAAATGTTTATAGAAAAACGCTCAATATCCGAGATCGATTCCGGCGTTTGGTCAGAATCAGTTAACGAATTACTGAGGAAACATGACAGAAAATTGTCAATGTAGCTTTGATTGAAGTGTGCTGTACTTGTAAGTAGATGAATCATTGTTTTAATATCCTCGGGCTATAATAGTTAAATAACTTCAATGAAGGTAACATTTACTGATGCTCTTTTATTAACACTTCTTCACACTAAAAAAAAATGCTCCCTTCACCCTAAAAAAAACTCCCTTCACCCTAAAAAAAAACCTCCCTTCACCCTAAAAAAAAATTCCTTCATCCTTAAAAAAACTACCTTCACCCAAAAAAATTTCCTTCTCCTAAAAAAAAAAAAAAACTCCTTTCACCCTAAAAAAAAAAACTCTCCCTTCACCCTAAAAAAAACTCCCTCCACCCTAAAAAAAAAAAAAAAAAAATTAAAATGTCTGCGTTGACTGGCTGAATTGGTATGTGACAAGCTCCGCCAAAAATGTTCAATACCAAATTCGGTAAAGGATATAATAGAAGTGTTTGGTAAGTAAACAGATTCACAGAGATGGATGCGGAACCTCTGTTGAGGGAAGATGATGACTTCGTTTAATGTTTTTCTAATGGGTTCATGAGCCTCTCCGTATGAGGACTGGCTGCTTAAACGGTGTGGAGGGTCAGTATGGGTCAAGAAGTCAAAGTTGGTGGCTGGTTCAGATTGCGCTGTCGCATGCCATCTCAGTTGCATCTGTTTCCTCCCAATTCATGCTCCGTCCGCAAGATGTCTATTGTCAGTGTCTATTCAGTTGCATCTCTGTTTCCCCCCAATTCTTGCTCTGTCCCCAAGAAGTTTATTGTCAGTGTCTGTTCAGTTGCATCTCTGTTTCCTTCCAATTCATGCTCTGTCCCCAAGAAGTTTATTGTCAGTGTCTGTATTGAGATGTTGCCGGCTTGTAGTGTGGACACACACTCGGCCTCATTGACTGACTGATTTACGAAATGTGGGTTGACAAACCAAGCACTTGGACACTTTCGGCCATTCAACGTTTAATACAGGGGAAGAGTGAGTTGAAGCAGTTGGACAGCAAATAAAGCAAATGAAAAAGAAGGGTCTACAAATGGAACTGGGAGAAAACCCTCCAGATGCACTGAGAAGTAACATTTAGAGGTGGTGGATAGCAAAAAACTGAAGAAAGGAACGGGAATGGAGGTAAAGTAAAAGGTTAAAAGTGGATGCAGCTAAGGGGAGAAGAGACACTGCAGACACCCTTCAGCAATGCCTACAGTGCACCACTGGCGCCACTATTACCTGCAGTGGGTCCCATTGATGAGGACGATTAGATGCATCCACTCCCACCTGGTATGGCAGGATTGGGGGGTGAAACGATAGTTAGGTATGCAGTGGTACCCGCTATGATTCCCCGCATACGTTGCTTATCTAGCTCATCTTCTTCAAGACATATATCAGAATCTCTAGAAAAGATTTAGAAAAGAATATTGATATTAGTGAAGGCAGTAGTATGAAGGACCAGTTGAACTAACATCTTTATGCAGGTGAAGTGCAAGTGACAAATACCAATGAAGGAAGAAAGAAGAATTGTGGTGAGATGAATTACTTGTTGACTGTATACATGAAGTTGGATTGGTCGAAAAGTGAGTGATGTAGAGATACTATACCCTGTAAGGAAAAGATTACCGTAGCTGGCAAGGGCATCAGGTCGTTTTGAGATGGTTTAATCTCGTGGGGAGAATGGGAGAATGGAGGACGATAGGTTGGTAAAAAGTGTTTATAACTCGGAAGCTTTGCTTTGGAAGGACTTAGTTGGGGACAGCCAGCAAAGTTAATGCTATATGTATTGGAAGAGCTGAGGTAAGAAAAATCCTTGATATCAAGGGAGCGAGAAAGTGCAAATAAGAGCCTTGTTTGTTGGCAAATGGTGTTGCTAAAACTTTCTGCGCAGCATCTGGAATTAAGCCTTGATTCTGCAATAAAATGATCAGAGAGAGAGAGAGAGAGAGTCTCAGAGAGAGAGAGAGAGAGAGAGAGAGAGAGAGAGAGAGAGAGAGTCTCAAATTTTGTAGACATTACATAGAAAAACAATGAACAAAAACACACAGCAGAATAGACTCGGGATGAAATTAAAGTATCCAGTGACCCACTCATACGAAATGAATAAATTCAACGTACACATACGCACACACACACACACTCACCACACTCACACAGAAGAATTTCCCTGAGAAATGGCGTCCATTTCGGGCAGGAGAAATGGCAGCGTCATGTCTCCTGGAGCGGACAGGAATCTCCTGTCTGGGCAGGGCCATTGTATACTCGTTTCCTACAAGTAATATCCACCTGTATCATCCGTCAAGGCTTATATAGAACGTTACAAATAGAATACCGCTACCATAGTTCCCATTGCACTGATATTACCTTTGAATATCCGCTCGGCATATCTGCGATATGAAAAAAGGGTCGATCTTTGAGGTCTTCTCGGCTGAACGCTTGACAGCAAAAGGTGGAAAAATTCGTACCTGGTAAGAAAAATAACTTATTCATTAGTCGAATGTCATTATACATTTTTTGTTGCTTAATTTTTCTTTATATATAGGCTCATGACCTTAGCCCGTTGGGTAAGATGGCGCATTTGCAACTGAGTCTGGATCTGATCAGTAAAATGGACGCACGAAAAATGAGAAAAATGGAAATATTGATTATTGGAAAAATGAGATCGCTAAGGTAAAAGCAGAGTTAAATGAAAATTATTTAATTAAAGAAATGATGGAAAGAAGATAATGGTTCATGGTAGAAATCATATATTGAAATACTGAAACTTTCTTTTTCCTGAAAGGTGTTATTGTTGACTTTTGACTAGAAATGGTTTTCCATCAAGAGGCTGTGGACATCAATAACTTTTGACTAGAAATGGTTTTCACAAGAGGTTACAGAGTATTCAATAACTATAAGTAAACATACATATTATAGATATATATATATATATATATATATATATATATATATATATATATATATATATAATGTATATGTACTTACTATGTTTGTGAGAGTATGTATGAGTGTTTATATTTGGTAATTGCATTTTGTGTGTAGGCATGAGTTAATATTCCTTTTTTTAACATAAGAATGTTATATAGATATTTTACAGGCAGTTTATATGTTTCTTTGTAAAAATGTTTATGTGTATAGATGCCTAATTATGTTTAATCATGGGACTGAAGTAAATGGAAAAAGTTATATATTACTTAGTAAGATTCAGAGCTTGTAGATAGATAAACGCTAAGAATATAAGATTTGCAGAATTTGCTTGTAGATAGATAAACGCTAAGAATATAACCATCATTGCAGCAATTTGCTCTTCTGTCAGCTGACTCATTAAATCCATATATATATATATATATATATATATATATATATATATATATATATATATATATATATATATATATATATATATATATGCACACAATACCATCGGTTCGAATCGTGCCGGTGACAAAACACTTATATACTGAGTAAAGTCCCCTCATGTTTAAGTTATTCCCAAAGCACAGTGAATTGGATATCAGATTGAGGCTTCATAAAAAACATGAGAAAGTCACGAAATAAAAATAACAGTCTTATTTAATACACAATGATAAAGACAATTAGAACTGAGAATTCACCGTTCCATTATCTCATGAAAGACACTCAGTCTCATATTAAGACAAAGATAAGCAGATAGGTTTTCAGATAGACTGAGATCTCATTCTGTATTGACAGATCGTGAACAACCTCGAAAGTTGCTAAAGAATGATATGATACAGAGTGATATAGAAAGAAGCTCCCTGGTTTTCTCATTCGGGGATCAAATCATCCAATTTGCAAAAACACAACTGACGATTTTTGATAAGTGCGTTTGTTTTCATTAGTCAGTCTCAGAGTCAATGAGACACTAATATCCTCTTCAGCTTAAATCTCGTTTCTATAAAACAGTTCAGAATAAAGAAGGAAGTCGCGTGATTCCAGAAGACGAATGGACAACGCTCTTTAATGAAGATGGGAATATTTGCAGGATATTGTTTCCAAAATATTTACGAAGAATTTTAAATGTTTCATTGCTAAAACATTAAGCTAAGTAATTTTTGTCTTTGTTTTACATTTGGCTCAAAGCATTTAATCTTTGTTACCTTACGAAGATTATTTTAATAAATTCATTCATTTATTTGGATAAAAACTAATTAGTTTGTTTATTTATTCCTTCTTAAAAATATTTTATAGCGTGTTCATTATCTTTTTTTTTTTAGCTTTTTCCTTTTTATAGGTAATAACCCCTCTTCCAACATCAAGACCTCTTCTAGCAAACTTTGTTAAACACGAGAAAAGGTAAATTGCCTTTTCCCATTTATGGAGAATCTAATTCATGTGTGTTTTTTTATGCTAGAATATTTCAGAACAAGAAAATTTATCAAAAGCGCATTTGAGAATTTTTCAGACTTTTGAATCCATAACATTTTACTCCAACACTGCTGCATAATTATTTTGCACTTTATAATGTTATCCGAATAAGATAACAGAAAATTATAATTTTTTATTTTTTTTTTTTTGTCATCCATGCCCATAATCGACTAGAATAAAGGGCTAGGGTGCTACCAGTCTTTCTTGTTGCACGTCCCAACAGCAGTCTTCCAAGCGGAATGAGCCGTTAGCAATCCATCAAGTTGTAGGTGCCAATCACCCACAACCGACTTCTCGGTATCAAAAAATCTTCGTTGAAATTACTCCTTATGGTGTCGCAAACCCACATCGAGGTCAACTGCCAGCCTCCGGATAGAAAGATCCGGCCTAGAAGATGACGATCTACTGATGCATGAGATGGCCGCACCTGTTAGGATAAACACCTCCCAGCTAACTTCTTCATCTGGTAGCCCGTGCGCCTATATCGAAGTGGGGCGCGTAAGCTGATTGACTGCCGAACAATACGGAGAAAGGTATGAATACCGGAGCCATCTTCTTGTTGATCAGGCCTCGTCGGGAAGGCGACTTTGAAGAGACAAAGGAAAGTCGAGTTTCAATTGGAAAATTCTGTATAATTTCTCTCCATTTCAATTTCAGACTCATGGCCATCTTAAAGGTTGACAGGAATAAACGTACGAACATCTTCATAAGTGTAGATGATACCAACACACTGTTGTCTAGGTATTGTCTTCTGCGCCATGGTTCGAGAAAAAATAAATACTAATCAAAATATACAAAAAGAAATAAACACATAAATATGTGCGTAAAAGTTTGATATAGGCCTAGATCTGTAATGCATTAACACGGGCTCTTGCTAAAATTAACCTCTTGTAAAACAAACATTATTTTCATCAAGAAACTATCGCTACATCATCACTCATGGCTTTAAACAATGAATTATAAAGTGCGGAGTTATTTGCTACATAAAAGGATCGATGGTGTATTGGTCACAAATACACGCGCGCTCACGAATACTGCATCTGGTGTACATTTCCAGTTTGCAAAACCACAACCAATGATGCTGTGAGTTGATGATAAACTGAAGGTACGTAAAAGGAAGTAAGAAGCATCAAAACAATATTCAAATATCATTTCCAGTTATCTTTGTTGAACATGAGATTTAATCTTCAATACACGACGTCGTTACTTGTCTGAAATAAAAAAAAAATTTGTCTTCACTAAAAACATATTTTTGAGGGCACTGATACTTTCCGGCTCTTGTGGGAAAAGCTTCAGAAAGAACTAAAGATGAAATTCGAAAGATTTCTCGGCATTAGTCCTTTAAAAGAACGACGTCAGCCACGTAAATATCAGAACACGACAGAAACGTGATCCCCCCTTCAAAATATTCGAATGTGTCCCTCTGCGTCAAAGCGTTCCATCATCCATGAACTTACCCCGCAGCTTCCTCGTTATTTTTAGATTTTTCACTTGTTACGTACAATACCCTGTTGAATTATGTCGGCAACTTTTGACGAATTTTTGTGTAATGAATTTCTTCTTGGAAAACGGAGCAGGGGAGAAAAGTTAATTTGTACAGACATGTTTATTGAATTTAACACTCATTCGATTTATTTGTAGGTTGCCAGTGTTATTGATTGGAACTAAATGCAGCAGACGCCTTGTGAAATAAGTAGCACATTAATTTACAAACCTTTCAAAACGTAAACATCACTAAAAGATGTTCAAACGGCTTTGAAGACTGGTAAATAATTATGCAAAAACAAGTATAGTAGATTATAGCAGTATATAAGAAACGGCTTTGAAGACTGGTAAATAATTATGCAAAAACAAGAAGTATAGTAGATTATAGTGGTATATAAGGTACAAAATATAAGATAGAATGTATATAGATTCGAAAAGAGAAACGACTTATAATGTTAAGTAAATTATACCTAAAATGTATTTCTCCCTTAACGCAAGAATCTAGGCCTAAGGGAGAGAGAGAGAGAGAGAGAGACAGACAGAGAGAGAGACAGAGAACACAGATTGGTACCAGACCTGACATTTAATAGTGATTTGCAGGTCTCGGCCAGGCCTCCATCACTGACAGATGCATAAGCTGCAGAAGTAAAAACCGAATTTTTATTCCGTTCCTTTGTCTGCGGTGGGGGAAATGTTGCTTAGTCACACCCCAAACTAGCTGCGAATGGTTCATCCGTCATAGCTGATTTTAATTATACGGTTCCAGCTACTTTCGAACCGGATCTGGAACATTTGAAGTCCAGTGTTATTTGCCGTTGCTGGAACTGTTAAATAAAATACAAGTAAAAATATAAAGGCATCTTTGCCTAGTTAGGCTTTAAGAAAAGAGGTTTTTCAAGGTTTATGGGTGGGGTTTGAAGCATATTATTTCTCCTTTTGGAAGGTGTCGGTCGCAATTCTCCAATTAATTCTTATAAGGAATCGCTGAAACATAAACTTCATAAGGAATTATGATATGAATTTCAATTCAAACGCAAGTCAGGAAAACTGAGTGTTTTTTCTTAAGGGGAGGTGGGTCTTCGTCTCGAATCGGAATGCGGAATTTCTTGCAACAGAATAAAACTGCAAGCAATCAAAACTTGCAGAAAGCAACAAGATAAATCCTCGGGAAAATTTTTTCGCTAATTTTGCTTGTTTTTCAGGGCTTATAATTCTTTTCTGATGCAATCAAATCACCTATACTCCAGTTCCACATTCAATTTCGACACTGCCAACCCAAGAAAGTCTAACTTTACTTATTTTTTTTTATAAAAAAAGGAGGCAAAAATCTTCAAGTGGATGACCTCATTCTTTCTCGAAATTTTTGAGCGCTTGTAAAGTCTTTCCTTTACAAAAAAAATCTAGTATATTACAGTTCATTATCCAGAATCGAGATAAGCCGCACGAAAACCCAGTTTCCCCATTTTTAAAATCAGAAAGTTATGACCGACAGCTGGGGATTAATGAATTACTTTGATATTTCCTGGAATTTTGAATGCTTGCAAGTTCCTTCTGTGGCAAACAAATTACAACCATTGCAAATCCGTATTCGAATGCAGGTTACAACACATTGCAATTTTGCAATCAGATTTGATGCGATCACCTAAAAATCCTAGTTTTATGCAATTAGAAAAGACTGCAATACAACAACACGTCGAAGAAAATGGTTTAGTGTTTTTGTTATTTAAAAGTGACTGCGGTTACCTTCATTTCTTGTCATAATGTGGTTCGGATTCCACAATAAACTGTAGGCCCCGTTGCTAGGTAACCAGTTGGTTCTTAGCCACGTAAAATAAATCTAATCCTTCGGGCCAGCCCAAGAAGAGCTGTCAATCAGCTCAGTGGTCTGGTTAAACTAAGATATACTTAACCTTTAGAATCATCTCAATTGCAGTACATTTGAATTAGGCATTCCGGTTACAGAATACGAAACCCGCCCACCCCACTCAAAAAAAAAACTCAGTTTTTCCCATTATAAAAAAATTTGTTCTCTCAAATTTTCGGTAGTTTCAGTACAGTCTAGGTAGCACCTTGCGTTTAGTTCTGTTCGTGATTTTTAAATTATGGATTTGACTCGCAGTGGAATGAGACCTATAATTTCCCATTTTAGACAACAATCTTAAGCCTACCACTAAGCCTCATTGCTATTTCCATATTTCTTTAAAAGTCTGGTGTCTCGGGAAAGCCATTTTTACCATATGGCGAGGAAAATGAATGGTCATCACAAGCTTGCCTTCTTACACTTCTTTGTTGCCTGGGCATATGAAATTTACATGTGAATAAAAGATGGGGGTTCACATGAAAAGAAGAGCTATGATAAACGAGGGGGAATGTGACCATCTGCGACTTGGGCTGGATGAAGGCGGAATTCGATTAAAAATGAAATAAAAATGTTTGTGTCATTTTAAATCATATTTATTTTATATACTAAGTATATATTTTGACTATAAAAGTTTAGTAATAATTCTTCATTTTCACGTTCGTATTTTAACACTGAATCTTACTAGTTTGTCATCATTCACCTATTCATTATCAATTATATCGTTAACTTATATTTTTCACCTTCATTACGGCGCTGAATAATCCTGATGGGTTCCGGCACTTGGTCTTCAAGACCTCAGTTTCATAATCAATCAATCAATCAATCGATAATGAAATTAAAATCGTTTCCAAAGGAATAAAATCTTATTCGGATTTAGGCAGGTAATATAATTTCCAGTATTAACAGTCTTTTCCTTATACTCATAGATGTTGTTTGACAAGGTTAAAAGAAGTTCAGTGCCATACATTTCTTGTGTTAAGATTCACTGGACTCTCTTTAACACATATTGTGCGAAAATTATAAAAACAAAAGTAACTGTTGCTATTTATGACGCTGGTTTCCAACTGTTTCATTTTTTCTTCCTTGACCTCTGAATATACCAGTTGTTGTTGAGCCATCTGAAAGTTTTTGTTGAATAAGAAATTGTAAGCAGTTGTTCCTCACCATCAGTCAATATATATATGCAATTCGTCAAATGATAGGAATAAACATTGCATTTTCAAAAGGAATGACGTTTATTTGAAATCCGTAAAATCACCAGTACCGAAATTCTGTCTCCACTTACAGGATAAAATTTTAAAAACAATTGAGCATTGGAAATGATTGTTATCGAAACGTTCAACATCATATAACCACGGAAATCAAATGGACGAACCTGTCACATCATACGTGTAGTATATCTGTGAAACTCATCGTCAAAAAAAAAAAAAAAAAGTGTCGCGTCCTTTGAACTTTGGATATGCTTGGAAGCAAAAACTTAATACAAATTAGTAGATCAAAGATAGAATGAGCGCTTTATCTGATGAAAACCCAAAGACCCACGATATAAACTTATTTTATCAAAGACAGTATACACAAAAAGAATGATGCAGTTATCTCTACAAGTCAAATTAATAAAGAACAGTAGGTTTGTGTAGATGTTTCCAAAACTACTTGAATAAGGAACGAAATTATTAATCAGCAAGTGGTAGTGGTTGTATAGATAATATAACGAATAAGAAGAAATCGCTAATTAGGTAAATTTTAAGTTAAGTATACCTTAGTCTAACCAGACCACTGAGCTGATTACCATCTCTCCCAGGGCTGGCCCGAAGGATTAGATTTATTTTACGTGGCTAAGAACCAACTGGTTACCTAGCAACGGGACCTACAGCTTATTGTGGAATCCAAACCACGTTATAACGAGAAATGACTTTCTATCACCAGAAATAAATTTCTGTAATTCTTCATTGGCCGGTCGGAGAATCGAACGTGGGCCCGGCAGAGTGCTAGCCGATAACGATACCAACCCTTCCAATGAGGAACTAGAATAGACTACCTTTTCCATCCTGAGAAAATTTATTACATTTACGTGACCATCTGTACTTTATACCTTCTGTCATTCCACCCTCCCCCCCTTCTCCTGGCCCCAATACCGCCCCAATTCCTACCTCATTCTCTCTCTTTTTTTTTTTTTTTTTTTGCATCTTCGTTGAGTTAGAGTGATACGGATGAAAGATCTTATGGGACATTACCGTAACTCTTTATGGATGCTGAAAAGAAACAATGTCACGAATTCAGGACATGAGTATGGCCAACAGATTCCGACCTGAATTGGCGATGAATAAGAGAGGATGTTATAATGACAAAGGGAACATCAGCAATATCGATGATGATGACGGCAAAATGATAAAAATATGAAATGAGCACTGGAGAAACGTTCAGGTACGTAAAATACGCTGGACGTTTCCTACAGTATAAGAAAAAGTTGGTCTTGTCTTCACTGCGTGAGATATTTTTGATGAGCAGGTTGCAACCATTTCTGAGGATCAGAGTGGACATCGTTTGCCTGAAAATCAAATTTAAGTAATCTAAGTTTATTATTATTATTATTATTATTTTATTTATTTTTTATTTATTTATTTATTTTTTTTGTCTGTCACAGTCAGCGTATTCGACTGGGTGGCTTTTATAGAGTGGGGTTCCGGGTTGCATCCTGCCTCCTTAGGAGTCCATCACTTTTCCCACTATGTGAACTGTTTCTAGTAGCACACTTTTCTGCGTGAGTCCTGGAGCTACTTCGGCATCTAGCTTTTCCAAATTCCTTTTCAGGGATCTTGGGATCATACCTAGTGCTCCTATGATTATGGGTACAGTTTCCACGGGCATATTCCATATCCTTCTTATTTCGATTTTCGGGTCTTGATACTTATCAATTTTCTCTCTTTCTTTCTCATCCACTCTGGTGTCCCATGGTATTGCCACATCAATGAGTGATACTTTCTTGACTTTATCAATCAACGTCACGTCTGGTCTATGGGCACGCATCACCCTATCTGTTCTGATACCATAGTGCCAGAGGATCTTTGCCTGATCGTTTTCTATCACTCCCTCAGGTTGGTGTTCGTACCACCTATTACTGCAGGTTAGCTGGTGTTTCTTGCACAGGCTCCAGTGGAGGGCTTTTGCTACTGAATCATGCCTCTTTTTTTTTGTACTGGTTCCGTGCAAGCGCCGGGCATTCGCTTCTTATGTGGTTTATGGCCTCGTCTTTCATATTGCACTTTCTGTATATTATTATTATTATTATTATTATTATTATTATTATTATTATTATTATGCAGCAGATGAACCCAACTCATATGGAACAGGCCTTCAGGGCCATTGACTTGAAATTCAAGCTTCCAAAGAATATGGTGTTCATTTGAAAGAAACTACTGCAGCATTTTTGATTCCCCGGTAACAACACAAATCTTGCAATCATGTTGCCAATAGTACATAACTTATGTCGTCTCCAGTCGATGTAAGTTGCATCTCTTAGCTCGCGCATGATGATATGCACATGATACGAGAATTCGTGTACAAATTCCAGGAGGTGATTCAAGAGAAATATTTGTGGATCTCTAACGAGTCAAAGCGATCCAGCGATCAACAACAGGCACCAGGTCAGTGTCTCGTTGCAAAATCGTGTCTGCGTGTCTAGGCAGGTATCGGCTATTTGGTCGAGACCCTGCATGATGGAGGAAGCTGAAATATGTCAGAGTGTTATTCCGTCTATAGTGAGTTCAGTTCAGTATGCATATACATATATATATATATATATATATATATATATATATATATATATATATATATATATATATATATATATATATATATATATATATATATATATATATATATATATATATATATATATAAGCGATTGATGGTGGTACATGTCGTTGGACCGTGTTTGCCTGAGGCCTCTTTGAAAGCGACGAAGAGTTAAATTTTTGTATTTATCCACCCCTGAAGTTCTGTCGCGATATGTGATCTATCAACAGTAATTTTTACTGACGCGTTTCTTTGATTTGTATCCATTCAAGAGGCGCGCTATGAAGAAGAAGATTATGGTACTACTCTCGTTATTTCATTGTTGTACAAAAGAAGCTTAAGCTATTAGCTCACTAAACCGGAGTTTTAAACCTTCCATATGAAACACGCAATATGGGTCTTATCTACTCCATTCTCATCTTTAGATTCTAGCATATACTTCTTCGTTTTTATATCTAGTTTTAATTTCTTTCTCCTTATTTTTTTATTTCCAGGAATCATTTCTTGCAATTCGATACCGTTGTTTTACAATGGAAAGATCTGGGTGATAGTTTGGGCGTTGGGGCCGTCCAATGTTCAGTACCTGCCAGACTCATAATTTTAGTTTTGTTAGTTTAATTTCATCCTCGATAAATTGCACCGCCGGCTAATTTCAGCTCACTCCCCCTGGGACCCAAATTTGGACATGGGACCAATATAAATAGAGCATCATCATTTGAAAGAGCAGCAACTTATTTATATACATATATAATATAAATTATAGTGGGACAAGAACAATACCCTGCAGCACGCCAGAGTTTACGTAAAATTCCTGCTCAGCTGAACCAGTTTAACAAAAGGTATCAAGTCGGTTTGTCATCCTGAAACTCACTTTTGTGCCTCAACCAACTTCATATGCAAGTATGATTCTCTGACTAAATTCACTGTAGCTTTGTTTCGCTTTCTTATTTTCGAAATTAAACTGCAAATGTGGCACACAGACAGACAGCTGGTAACCTCACGACCTTCGCTTAGTTGAGCGTCAAAAGATGGCGAAATGAAAATCATCTCGTGGGTTAATGGCCGAATTTTTTTTTATCTCATTTAAATAAGTCTCTCTCTCTCTCTCTCTCTCTCTCTCTCTCTCTCTCTCTCTCTCTCTCTCTCTCTCTCTCTCTCTCTCTACTACACATACACACACACACATATATATATGTGTGTATGTTTATATGTATATAAACATACACACACACACACACACATATATATATATATGCAGTTTATCTATTTTTCCCTTACCTATCAATTTTACATACTTATTTCCGTTGAAAATCGTCTCTAGCAATTGGTATCTGCTTTCTGCCTAAATAACCTAAAATCTCCTAAGAAGGACTTGAAACAGGTTTACAATTCTCCTTCTTAGAAAAATATCAGTCCGAATCATACATTGTCATACATTCCATCATCTCCATCATAAAATGCACTAGCAAAATCAGTCATTGGTTCTTCTGGTAATTAAACCTATCCAGATTCACGAATCTTATTTTTAAAAAAATCAAGAAAAACTATAGTCTAAAAGTAACTCAAAAATCGATTTTCCAAATAAATGACAATGCTTGTCTTTTGGGATGGAGAGCATGTGAATGATTAATATGACAATAAGAACACTCGTTACATTACTATGTGCTAAGCTGAATCAACTACCCGAGAATGCATAAGCAAATGAAAGTACTAATTTACCTTTTCAGTACAGTTCAACAAACTTTTTACAATAGATTTGTATAGAAATCTGGTTTTCACCTATTGGAAAGCTAAGTAAATAATGTTGATTTCACTGCAAATCTTTCATAGAGCAAAATTCCTAATACAGATGACTATACGATGCTTGAAGCCTAATATATCTATCTAGCTATCTATCTATCTATCGATCTATCTATCTATCTATCTATGTTAGTCTATCAATTTATCTATATGTATATATTTATAAATTAGGTTTTAATCATCGTACGGTCGTCTGTGTTAGGAATTTTGCTCTATGAAATATTTGCAAAAAATCATCGTGATTCACTTACTTTTCTGCATATATATATATATATATATATATATATATATATATATATATATATATATATATATATATATATATATATATATATATATATATATACTATATATATATATATACATATATATATGTATACATATGTATGTATGTATGTATGTATGTATGTATGTATGTATGTATATATACATCATTCGTCCTTCCTTTACCAGATAGAGTAGTTCGCGGTGGTATTTTCCTGTTTCTTAATATCAGCGGTTAAGACTTGGACCATCGACGGATGGCCTCTTGCATGTCGATTTTTCATAAGTTATGTTTTAGCGACATTTTACATTTATAATTGATCCCCGATCCCCTTTTCCTTCCGAGATCGATCACATTTGCTGAACAACAGCGCCATATGCAGTAAATTTACCTCGCTGTCCAACTTCTCGGTTCTAGAGGTCCTTTATTGCTGACCCCGTTTGACTGTGGAACAGACTCCCTGAGGAATTCGTGCAAATGGAACTTCAGAAGTTCAGGCGAAGATGCAGTGCTTCATTACCCTAATATAATTCTCGTTGTATTTTAGTAATTTTCTTATATTTTTATCTATTTGTTTATCAGTTTGTTCATTTATTTTTTCTTTTTTATAAGTGATCTCTTGTTTTTACGTTTCCGAGTGCCTTCTGGTACTTCCTTCTAATGAAAACCGTATTCTTTGGAAGCTTGAATTTCAGGTCAGTGGCGACTGTGGGCTTGTTCCATATGAATAGGGTCCGTGTTCTGAATAATATATATATATATATATATATATATATATATATATATATATATATATATATATATATATATATATATATATATATATATATATATATATATATATAGATGTGTGTGTGTTCCTTGTTATTATGCGTAAAATATTCATAAAATCAGTTCGTTCTCCAACATACAGTATGTAATTACTCGTCTCAGATAACTTGGGTACGAAATGCTAAATTTAGTTCAAAAGTAATCTCTATTGATAAGCTGCAAGAATATTCTAACAAAAGGGACTCCAAAAATTTGTAAGAGTATTGAATTACCACCACAGGTGCTGCTTACCTTGTTAAAACTGTATCTGCTGATACCTCCTGCCCAGACGCTTGAGGTATCTTTGTGGAAGAACGGATACGTTTGTAACAAAAGAACGATCATGAAATTGAGGCCAGTGCTGATTAGTGGGGAGATTATAAAAGCTACGAGGATGCTAATACAAGCTCAGATCTGTAGTTAGTCCGTCTAGAAGCAGATAAATCTAAGTAACCATAAAAACAAAATTGGTACAGGAAACCATTTATTTCCCAAATACTACATCAATCCGTCACTTAGCTGAATGTGTATTCTTAGGAACTACAGTCTTATAGCATTTCTGATAAAATGATGCAATGGAGTATGCCTCCCAGCAAGGGTGGTCGGCACCTTAGGTTCTGTGGTAATATGAAAAGATAATCTAAAAGCTGTTGTAGCACTGCCCAGTGCAGGGTCTTTCAACTTTCTCGACGGGGTCCACCACAAATTGCTCTGAATGAAGATTCGGGCAATACCCAGCTCCTAAATCTATGATCGGTACAAAACAGTCGTCGAGATTATCCGGTGTGTTTTAATGACCACTGAACGTTCCGAGAGCATTCCCATTTTCGTGGGAATGCCCAAGGGGAGAGGCCAGTGGTCAATCTAGAAGCAGAAACAGTACCAACTGTTGGTGCCGTGGAAATGAATGGGAAGGAAGGATTTAATTTTCTATGTGAATTTTCTTTACAGTTTGAAAGGAAATAAACTGCAATAATTGCCTTTTGGAGAAAGGCAGCATATCTAGCAGTAGTTTCAGACTCTCAACATATGTATATATATATATATATATATATATATATATATATATATATATATTATATATATATATATATATATATATATATATATATATATATATATATATATATATATATATATATATATATATATATATATATAATATATATATATATATATATAATGAATGGCACTGTTTCCAGAAAGTCGAATCTTTAATAAGAACAGTATAGCCAGCAGAAACTTCAGCATTTTCAGTTATAAATTTATTTATTTCCATCACATACGTTTCGGGATACAAATCCCATCTTCAGGACTAAAAAACGGAGAAAATGAAAAATCCATACATCAGGAGTCAGACTAAAATGGAGCCCGGTAGTAAATTATTCTTTAAAAATAAATAAATAGATATTAATAATAATAATAATAATAATAATAATATTAATAATAATAATAATAATAATAATAAGTACATCAGTGAGCTTTAAATTTTTAGATGAAAGCAAAACAGATAATTAGGCATGAAATTACTTGCCATTTTGCTCCTCATCTAAAATTTAAAGCTTTCAAGGATGTACTTATTATATTATTAATAATATTATTGCTATTATTATTATTATTATTATATTATTTTTTAGATTTTTCATTTTCTCTGTTTTTTAGCGGAAGATGAAAATTTATAAGAGTTATCAGGCCCACATACTATTGTGGGGGCAGAAATTAACACTTATATACACACACACACACACACACACAGTATATATATATATATATATATATATATATATATATATATACACACACACAATTTATAGTGTATATGCTTGTGTGACTATACACGAATATACGAACAGCACAAAAATATTCACGCTTGTTAAGCTGGAATAAGGAAAAGTAAATTAACTCATTATTGTAAAAAAAAAAAACGTAACCTCAGTTTTACAGACCTGAGCTGATTAACAGCTCACGACTTATTTTACGTGGCTGGAATAAGGAGACGGGATACAAATTTTGGAATCCGAACCACATTATGGCGAAATGAAATTCTATCACCAGAAATAAATTCCTCTAATTTCACAGAGGTGAACTCCGGCCCATCAGTGACAGTCCGCAGCTTACCGACTCATAACGAAAGAGCTATTCATTATTATCAAGTCAGTCATTTACAATTATGCTGTCCATGGGCTCAAACCTTTGCTGTTATGTCCAGATAAACTCCTTTACTATAATCTATACACTTTACATATTGCCTTTGGGAGTCCTTGGCTGATATTCGTGTTCTTATAGTAGCTTTCTTTTAAGAACAGGATTTTAAATTCAATTCTACTATATTACTGGTATAAAATATCGTTTTAGATGATGTTATTGCTTTTGCGAGCGTTAACAAAAATTCCAATGTTCTGCACATACATTTTTGCTGTTCTGCCGTATTCTGTTTCTCAATAATTTCCTAGTTTGACCAGTATACAAATATTCAAATGAATTTCATGGGATTTGATATACATGACCCTTGAGTACCGTTGTTGAGAACTCCTCGTTAGTGCTTGTTTCATTGTCCTATTGTTCTTGAGTACTACCTCAAGTCCAAAGTTCTTAAGGAAATGGGGGATATCATTGAAATATTTATTTGGTAGGAAAAGTAAGTTTTTTATGATAAATTTCTCTGTTATGGTCGTGAAAAATTCCTTTTTGCTGCTCTCCGTGCATTTTCTGTTACAGAATCGGGATATTTCAATTTCTTGTCCGTATTCCCAGTTACATGAATTTCTTAGCCAGTATAATCAAGGATACATATACGTAATGCTCTTAAAAAATGTCGTGTAAGCTTATAACTTTACTATATTGCTCAAGCCAGAAATTTAAATATAAACATACAGATTGGTAGGCTTTCTGTGCAAACTTTATTTGAAACCATTAGTACTTTTTATTTTAGGCATTCAAAACAGGTAGGCTACCGTGATTTTAAATATCCATGGTTCACGTTGGATGGTCGTTATCGTCCTCGGCTAGCACTGCTGGGCCGTTCGATTCTCGGCCGGCCAATGAAGAATTAGAAAATTTATTTCTGGTGATAGAAATTCATTTCTCATTATTGTGGTTCGGATTCACAATAAGCTGTAGGTCCCGTTGCTAGGTAACCAGTTGGTTCTTAGCCACGCAAAATAAGTCTAATCCTTCGGCCCAGCCCTGGGGAGCTGTTAATCAGTCAGTGGTCTGGTTAACTAGGTATACTTCCCTTTTCCATGTCCATAGTGGGTTATTTGTTATTTGGTTACAAAAGAAAATATTACTTTGCTCTTGACCTAATACATATTTATTTAAATGTCGATCTTTATGGCTGTGCATTTACGCGCACGCGTCGTCACATACATTTATGTGTATGGATGACTCTTGTTGTGCGTCGTTATCTTGCGAGATTACAAGCGTCTGCCTGAAGAGTGTAAGGTTTAACGTGTTATAATGCAGGGCTTGTTAACAAGGCCTTCACATAGTCTTTTGTTATTGCATTTTTATCTTCTGGACTTGCAAACTGTGAAGGCCCTGAATTAAGTGAAGTTTTTATTATCTATTTTTTTTTGTCTGTATGGGCTGTTGAAGGTCTTATTGCAAGATTTCACGCTTCAGTCATTTTTTATATATCTGTATTCATAAAAGCAGTGGTGAAGTAAGTACACATTTCATGGAATTAACTCATTTTTTTTTCAATTTCCTGGCGTAAGTTTTCGAACCGAAAGGCCCTCCGATTTACGTAACTTTAGCGACGCCTGTTTTACCTTCTATGAACACGACCGTGCAGTCAGAAGCCAAGAGGTAGGCATGTCTTCAATTCCTTCCTCATTATCAAACCGAAATTCGTGATATCGAGAGAGAATCTCCGACCTGTGGAACATGATATTATCTACTTGAGCCGGTTGCGCATTCAGTGCTACTTGAGGAATAAAAGTCAAGGCCACATTACTTGCAATCCTTTCAAGTAGGCCCTGATAATTGAGAACGAGTCCAATTTAGACTCTAGTTGCGGTACCAGTAAATTCACCTCGATGTCACACACAGATCAAGTTTCTGCCAGATCTTGTATTCTTGCGGAGGCTAATTATACTTTAGTGAATTTCACAGCGTATCATTACAACAGGATTTTTATCCAATTCCCCCCCTGGTAAGGATTTAGGAACACCAGCTCAGGGGCGGCGGTACTTTTGTCAAAAGAGTAAAATCTTTGTCCGAGCGTCTGCCAGCGGCCGTGGCTGTTGGATCAGATTACCAGTGGTTCCATTGTGGAACCTCCGCCGTACTTAGACGAGGTTTGGGTTTGTTATTGGCCCGCCCTTTCATGTACAGGTGGGTTCTGGAGTTCTCAGGCTAAACCCTGGAGGTGTGCTTGGAGAATCCTAAGTCGTATGTAAAGTTAAGGAAAAATAATTTTGAATATTTATGTAAATGATAACATTGCCGGCTTATATAATATTTCGAGAAACAAAATGGGTAAAAAATAAAGAAAATAAAAGAGAGAGAGAGAAAAAATAAAGAAGAGAGAGAGAGAGAGAGAGAGAGAGAGAAAAAAAATGACGATATTCTTAGTTGACCTCCGACCTAAGCTAATCCGGATGATACCCAAAGTTCTTCGCTGTTCCATTCAAAATGTTACTAAGACGGAATCACGTTTTTATGGAACTCGACCTCTTGGTTTCGCCGTGACTGTTATGCCAAATGACCGTATTACGCTATGTGAGATTTAGAGGACTAGTATGCGCTCTGTTGACGAATTGCATAGATGTTATGTGATAGGAAAATATGGATACCATAAACCTTTCGTTCTTATTTATATTTTCATAATATTCCTGTTGCTGTTTTTTATAGTATTCGTTAATAGTCTGATATGTCAAAGCCTGCCAGATATTTATGTTCATGTTTGATAGTTAAGTGTTAGAAAAGTGGATTCATTTCAATTCAAGTTTATCTCCTTCATCAATCATCATTCATCATCTGGCAGTATCTTAGGTAATACTTTCAGTTAAGATTATCATCTTCCAACCACTAATTCATAGATCATCCACCCCCCTTTTTTTGCGGGAGAAAGGCAAGCACTTACGAGTTATATATTTTCCTTTTCTAAATCTTTCTGACATCATAATTGGTTTATATCAACAAGAAACCTAAGTAAATTCTAATGGATGCTCGTTGTTGGATAAATAATTCATCACAAGAATATCGTAAGCATTATCATTAAAAAAAATGTATTAACAGATTAACAAGAAGCCTAAGTAAATTCTAAGATACTCATTGTCGTGGATAATAATTCATCACAAGAATATCATAAGTATTATCATTAAAAAAAACTCTATTAACAGATTTAAATGCTTTTTTTATATACTTTAGTACTAGCCTGCTAGAACTTATAATAGCTGTCATTCTGCCAAAGATCCTAATGACCAGAAATGTAATTTAGCTCTTAAAGCAAAACAAGAAACCATCGCTGTGAAAATCAATTCTAGAGTGTGATCATGACCATAAATGAAGTTTGAATATAAAATCGGACTGGATACCCGAAATAATGAAACATCTTCAAGGAGGACTTTACAATATTTATTTATTTTTACCATAATTAGTTTAAAGCCCTACTACCCTGTTGCAGTATGGGCACATCAGGTATATGATACCCTGAGTGACCTATTTTTGTGCTAATGAAACATGTGCACAGAGGATTTATTTTTAGCTAGGTTTGTTCCAGGTAAAGAATTCTAGATGGTGTAACCAGAAGACAGAGCCCTAACTAGAACCACTTCATCTCATGCACTGGCCGTTTTAACCTAACTAGTGTTTCCAGTGTATCTTAGCTCTCTTCGAGTCTGCTCTATGGAATTTGTTTATTCGAACGGATTTGTCCCTTTTAGCTAGTGCTGTCGTTTGGATTTCATCCACTGAAAATTACAAGGGGGGACAGTGCTGAGAAAAGGAACGGAAAAGGGTCCCAGAACTGTGGAATTATTGTTTAAAGGATTTCTCCCGTTGAGAGTGCTGCCGTTTAATTTCATTAAGAAAATGACAAGAGACAGTGCTGAAACAATCCCCTTCCAGTACAGCAATAGGAAGGGTCCCCTTTAGTTTATTAGTTTGTCCCCGTTGCTAGTGCTGCCGTTTAGATTTCATCCACTGAAAATTGACAAGGGGGACAGTGCTGAAACAATCCTTCCAGTACAGCAATAGGAAAGGGTCCCAGAACTGTGGAATTATTATTTCATTGAACAGTTTGTCCCGTGCTGCCGTCTAGACAATCCACTGAAAATTGAGGGGACAGTGCTGAATCAATCCTTCCAATTACAGCAATAGGAAAGGGTCCCAGAACGTGGAATTATTATTTATTCGAACGGATTTTGTCCATTTAGCTAGTGCTGCCGTTTAGATTTATCCTGAAAATTGAAAATGAAACAATCCTTCAGTACAGCAATAGGAAGGGTCAGAACTGTGGAATTATTAACATTCAATTCTCCCTTTTAGCTAACGTTTAGATTTCCCTGAGAAAATGACAGCAGTGCTGAATCAATCCTTCCAGTACAGCAATAGGAAAGGGTCCCAGAACTGTGGAATTATTATTTATTCGAACGGATTTGTCCCGTTTAGCTAGCGCTGCCGTTTAGATTTCATCCACTGAAAATGAAACAACAGTACAGGGGGGTCCCAGAACTGTGGAATTATTATTTATTCGAAAGTTTCTCCTTTTAGCTAGTGCTGCCCTTCACTGTGGGGACAGTGCTGAATCAATCGCTTCCAGTACCAGTGGAAAGGGTCCCAAGAACTGTAATTATTATTTATTCGAACGGATTTCTCCCTTTTAGCTAGTGCTGCCGTTTAGATTTCATCCACTGAAAATTGAAAGGGGGGACAGTGCTGAATCAATCCTTCCAGTACAGCAATAGGAAAGGGTCCCAGAACTGTGGAATTATTATTTATTCGAACGGATTTCTCCCTTTTAGCTAGTGCTGCCGTTTAGATTTCATCCACTGAAAATTACAAGGGGGACAGTGCTGAATCAATCCTTCCAGTACAGCAATAGGAAAGGGTCCCAGAACTGTGGAATTATTATTTATTCGAACGGATTTCTCCCTTTTAGCTAAGTGGGGATTTCATCCACTGAAAATTACAGGGGACAGTGCTGAATCAATCCTTCCAGTACAGCAATAGGAAAGGGTCCCAGAACTGTGGAATTATTATTTATTCGAACGGATTTCTCCCTTTTAGCTAGTGCTGCCGTTTAGATTTCATCCACTGAAAATTGAAAGGGGGGACAGTGCTGAATCAATCCTTCCAGTACAGCAATAGGAAGGGTCCCAGAACTGTGGAATTATTTTTTATTCGACGGATTTGTCCCTTTTAGCTAGCGTGCCAGTTTAGATTTCATCCACTGAAAATTGACAAGGGGGATAGTATGGAATCAATCCTTCAGTACAGCAACAGGAAAGGGTCCCTGAACTGTGGAATTTGTGACCAAGAAAAAATGGAAGGACTGTGGAGAAAATGGCAGGCTATTAAAAGTTCCTGAGTTTGAAGTCTCATGAACGTGGAGTAATCTTCGTTGTCGAAGGAAACATTGAAGAAAAAGAAAAAATAAAGACAAGGTATGCATGGAACAAATAATGTAATGGAAAGTGATTTATGGGATTTTTGACGCTTTTCACTTCATGATTTGGACGCCCCAAACAGCTAGAAATACCAGTTTAAATTTGGTAAGTAGAAACATGATAAGTTTGATCATTTATATTCATTTGCAAGTAAATTATAGGTCACCCTGTCAATACAGTTGATGTTTTGAGGAGAATTTTAACATTAAATGGTCAGCTACTCTTAAAATATATATTCTAGAAACCATAATGCCTAAATCTGTATGTATATATATATATATATATATATATATATATATATATATATATATATATATATATATATATATATATATATATATATATATATATATATATATATATACATATATATATATATATATAGTGTGTGTGTTTATACATATATACACATGTATATGTAAAATATATATATTATAAAATAAATATATATATGCATATATAATAGAGCATTTCTAAGAAAATGTTTAATATCTGACAGCATGACTATCACACTCGCGCACATATATATGAAAAAAGTATATATATAGATAGTTAGTAGATCATTTTTTTTTCATATATATATATTATATATATATATATGTGTGTGTGTGTGTGTGTGTGTGTGTGTGTGTGTGCGCGTGTGTGTGCATAACCAAGTGCTGTCAGAAATTAGACACTTCCTTTAAGAAGTGCCTGAATTATCATGGAACCCCACCTATTGTGGCATGCGCCAACTTTCAAACGTTGATTATAAATACTATTAACCATCGTTGTAAAATTTTGTTTAAAGATGTAAAGCGCTGTCAGGTAATCCCTCGTATCTCTAACTTCCTTCAATAAAAATATTATTATACTCACTATCAAATGTCACAGGGGAACATAGAAATGTGATGAGAGTAAAAAAATTGCGCGGAACAAATATGCATGACTCAATTTGATTCACTCGTTCTGGTGCAGCTCCACGGTCGACTCGAAACACGGAACGGGCGGATATCAATTCAAACGCTTTGTTTACTTGCCACGGGTGCTCTGTCTATCCTTAGTTTAAAAACTTGTATGGTGTAGGTTGGTTTGTGTAAGAGAACTGTTTCATGCAGCAAGATTTCAAAGAAAACGCATCTGGGGAAAAAACAAGGAATGGCACAGAATCGTCATTATGTCTACTAACAGTCGTCCATAAGTTATATGTATTACAGTAGATTTTCCTCTAGAACTCTAGATAATGAAGTGTTAGTCAACATACCGCCGTGAGGCATCCGCCCATTACAATCGATACCAGTGTTTATGAATTATTTGAATCGACCAGTGCTAATATAACAATGCTTTTGATAACCTTTCGCTGTTTGATGGATGTTTTAATTCCGGCGCTTACAAAGTTGGTCCCATGCGATTCGGACACCGATATATATATATATATATATATATATATATATATATATATATATATATATATATATATATATATATATATATGTATATATATATATATATATATATATATATATATATATATATATATATAGAGAGAGAGAGAGAGAGAGATTCATATACAGTATATATATATATATATATATATATATATATATATATATATATATATATATATATATATATATATATATATATATAGTTGGTTAATATTTATAATGTTTTTCCATGGCAAGTTTTTTTTTTTGCAGTGGGTCCTCCGTATATTAACTAGGTAACGATATGTATGACATGAAACAGTCACTACTAGGGTTATTCCTATAGTCCGAGGCTTCGAAACTTTATAAATAAGATAAAATAAAAGCTAAAATTATAGATAAACATCAATGGTGAAACGAAGATTAAAAATAAGTTAAACAGGAAAATGAGTCAACGTCGTTGACATACACATTATATTTTTTTCACTTATGGTACCATTTTTAAATTCTATTTTTCATAGGGAGGTAATTTTCACTTTTTATAACAGCTGGAAGATTCAAGAAGAAGCTCTGTGTTAGGTAAATGAAACATGTCTGTCAAAAAGGAACCGATTCAGTAAAAAAAAAAATTCTGACTGCATAAGTTTCAGAGAGAGAGAGAGAGAGAGAGAGAGAGAGAGAGAGAGAGAGAGAGAGAGAGAGAGAGAGAGAGAGGGCGGAGTGTTCTTTGATGAAATCCTTTGAAAAGTCACCGCACATAGAATCAACCATTTATAAAAAAAAATACTTGCCCTGAGATGAACTGGCTAAACCACAGGTTGGTCAAACTAGGTTAAATCATCCATAATATACAAGGTTTGCCTTCCATATGGGGGAGCATTACTAATCACTGCTGAATTACTCCCGTCATCCCTACAAAGCAGGTATTCGTTGATTGCAAAATCCTTTATTCCATGACTTAAATGACTGCTCTCGTTTACTTAGTGAGAAGTTACGAATATATTTCTTCCTTGTCTGAAGTTCAGTTTACATACAGACGCATCAATGTAATATTTGAATACACGGTTCGTGCTTGCGATTTGTCTGTGCCTCCTGCCCTCTGCAAACTGCGACAAGTTTCGATTATATTTTGCAACAGAGATATTCTCATCAACGTCTTCCTTATTAGGGTCGAATTAATTTCAGTCGGTAACAGATACACGTCTCGGACCTTGTCAGTACACTTCGTAGCGTGAATAATCAACTTTTCAACAAGAGGTCAGTGCAGGCGAAATGACTGGAAACTCTCTGGGAGAGGAAAGAGAGAGAGAGAGACCAGACAGAAAGAGAGAGAGAGCAGTGGTGGGGCGAGTTGCGAGAAGGAAGAAAGAAATATGAAGGCTCTGATGTTTAGGCGATCAAGGAATTGCTTACACGTATTAACCTATTCGCCATATCCACACCAGTGGAAACATCTTACTTATAACTTTGTAATCAATGGAACGGTTTTCTAAGCGTATGCCTAAGTTGCACTATAATTCCTTGGTGTGCCTTTAGAAATCGGACGCACTGTTGATCTGTAGGTATATATGGCACTATAATGAGGCCATCGGACTCGTCTGTCAGTAACTATGAACTCCAATATCCTTTCTCTATCGGACGCACAAAATCCATTTTAAATAATAAGCTTACCTGCGCGGTTCCTTAAAGATTCATCAAAATACTGGGCAGGATAACTGCGTCCGATATAAGCGAGTAGATTTTATTCACATTTTACCCTCGAGGGCAATATGTCGTTGCAACGCTAGCATAAAGGCTACTCAGCCGAGCATTAAAAATGAATGTATATTAACCGGATACGTGAAGCTTTGAGGTCATGAACGAAGCATTTAATTTACATTAACGACCTCGGTTTTCCGGTTGTCAGACCCAGTAACGCTACTTGGCTGTGGAAGTTACTGCTGTGACCTCCTGCGGAAGCGGTATTTCAAAAGAGGATTTGACACCTGCTTGCTGAGGAATGCTGCGTCTTAATGGCCTTATTGAGAATGATTGAAGAAGCAGTATTGCAATGATTTACTGGTTAGCTTCCGACGGCATGAACTAGAGAAAGTTTTTCACCTGTTAATATATTCATTACTGAGTCATGAAAACACAAGAGATAATGAGTGGTAATGTGGTTAAATATTGTTCCGTATTTCGGTAGAGCTTGTTTCCGAATCATTCAGGTTAGTTGAATAGGGAAATGAATAATGAGTAGAAATAAAATAAACTGAAATTGTTGTTCTAAAGTAAAAATTTAGTGTTTAATTATTCATTGCATATAAAAGGAAGCTATCATAAGTCTTGTTTTACTTACACCAAAAAAGTATAAATACAGTATAACTATAGGAATTACTGTCGATATGGGTACTAACATCTCTTAATTAATCCCGTGCCCATGGCGTAAAACCATCAACTGAACAAAATGGTTAAAGTATCGCAAAAACATTTTTGCTGGCTAAAAAATTTTGGAAAGACTCACATTCTGGTCTGAAGTCATTCTAACAAGGATAACTTTCCAATGAAAAAAATATTCAGGTAAAAATAAGTCTTGGGCCAATTAATGCCCATGTTTATGTATCATAAAAACATTTTCATGCAAATGCATGCCTATACGCTTCTAATAAAAAGAATCAAACAAACTTCAGGTACCACTGTCACCACGCTGAATTCTGGCGCCCTGTGTCCACGTAAATACAAATAACCAAAACCGCGACTTTACATATCAAACCCCGTTAGAAGTAGTGCCTTCAGTGTGCCTCACGTGGTGTCTTGTAGGCCTCACTAAAGGATGTTTGCAGTCCCCCTTCGGTCCCAAGTTGCAACCACATTTTAGACTTTCGCTTGACTTCATTGCCGCTTCGTTTCTTCAGTCTTGCTGCCCAACTCCTCAGACGGTGGGATTTTCTCCGAGATCCACTTTTAGACCTTTGAACTTCATATCTTTTTCTGGATCTATTTTATCTTGCTGTCAAACCGCTCCAAGTCTTAAGCGCTGAATGGACGAAAATGTACGGTGCTTGGCTTAGCCTAAATTTCGTAAATGAAACCAGTTATTACATCTCATATAGGTAGGTATCAGCTGAGGTCATTCGCGTCTCCCGTCCTAAGGAAGCTATGGTTTAGATCAGAACTCTAAATAGGAAGGGGCTAAGGCTTACATGATGGCAATTAAAGCCCTCTTGATTATCTTCTGGGAGTCTGGGTATGAGAAGTACCCAGGTGGCCAGTAATTATAACAAGTAGCAGTGTAACATAAGTCATCCAGGATGATTCTGAGTTAATTTTCGATTCGGCGTGTTACAGGCATTCGGTTTCTGTGCGTGATGAACCTTGAACGCATCAAGTGTTGTTCCTGAATAGATAACATCTGATTTAAATACAACATCTTTATCCTCTGGGGTGGTAATTTTCATCTTCATTTTACACGGCGTATAACCAGTCCTACAGTTATCTTGAGAGACAATGTTTACATAATGGGTATCTGTAAACAGCCATTACCTGAAACAGTGGGGTATGCAACTGGCGTGTTAACTATGATGCATAAATCGCGTTCTTTTGTTCTTTTGTCGATTGTTTAAAGATGCAAAGAAAATTATTGCATTTCCTATCTCATCGCTCCTCTTCGCCCATGTTTTCTGACTGGGAACAATGCACACATCTCTTGCCAGGCCGCCTTTGTGTTGGGTTGAATTTTTTTTTATCTTCCTACCTTGCATTTTGGTTGTTGTTTTGTATATAGTTTTATCGTTTCTACTGCTTCGTTATATGGTCCTTCTATTTGTGGAAGCTTGCTATGCAAAGTGTATTTCCTTCTTGCTGGCTTCACAGGAGTACGTTTTCAACTGAATAATAATATTATCAAATAAAGGTTGTTTTAGGATAATGAAAGGTATTTATGGCGATCAGCTCTTGATTATGACAGTTTAACTCCTGCGACTTAAAGCTGAAAGTTGAGACAACGATGCAATAAAATTACAATAAACAGCAAATGGGAAATTGAATCAAGCAATAGAATGATAGACATATTGCAAAAATATAATTTTCCAAAAATATGTAAATTTAATGAACAGGAAGCATTCCATATTCTAACAAAGGGTTATACATGACTGCCCAGTGATTTTCAAAAAACCCTCGATCTTAAAAAAATTTTTTTTTTTTTAGTTGTATTGTATAAAATTCCGGAGGGTTTTTTTTTTATTAACTCTTCCAAAGGAAAGAGACAGTGTCCATGACCGTGTCCGTATGTGCGTGTGCTTGTGATAGCTTGATGCCCCAAGAACGGTTGATCAGAAATTGATGAAACTTGGCAAAAGTATTCAATTGGCGACCTCCTTGAAATCAGTACCATTAGCAGTCATCTTCTCAGGTTTGGTAATGATTTTTCTATTATATTATAATTGTTAGCCATTCTCCCGAAGTTAATAATCTCAGAAAGCCCACACACACACACACACACACACACACACATATATATATATATATATATATATATATATATATATATATATATATATATATATATATATATATATATATATCAAATCTATTCAACTGTTCTTAAAATAATCATAGTTACAAACGTATGAAGATAGGATACTAGATACTTATATATATATATATATATATATATATATAATATATATATATATATATATATATATATATATATATATACTATATATGAGTGTGTGTGTGTGGTGGCTTTCCTGCACTGTCCATGCACTGATTTGCTGTGCCATTCCTCTGCTCTGTTATCGTTTTCCTGTCTCTGTATATTTCTGGGTCTTCGTCTACTTTCATAAGTCCATCTTCCCTTCAGTGTGTTGCTTTGCCTTTTTGTATGTTGACCAAGGCGCATTTTCTAACCAAACTCCTTCCTGATTCCAAACTCCTTCCTGATTCCAAACTCCATCCTGATATCCCAGATAAAATCCTTACGGTCTGGATTGGGGTGTCTATTTCCTTGATACTCTTACCATACAGCTTGATGTCGTCCACGTCAGATGGTTAATTCTGTTGCCTCCTTTTCTTGAGCTGGTACCCAGCATGCATCTTCTACCAGTACTTTTGCCATGGGAATCATGGCTACTACGAAAGAGTAGTGGGGACAGTGAGTCGCCTTGAAGATTCCTCCTGATGTTAACCTCTGTTAGTCTTATCCCAGACTTGTAGATACTGGTATTCCAGTTGCGTATTGTATTTTTAGGAAGCTTTGATGGTGTTTTCCTCTGCCCCAAATACGTTCAGGCATTCTGTAACCACGTGCGCGGTATCATGTCGAGCTTTCTTGTAGTCAATCCATGCCATGCTTAGGTTGGTTCTCCTTCTCTTACTATTCTTCATTACCATTTTGTCTATCAGGAGCTGGTAATTTATGCCCCTACACTTCCTTTTGCAGCCTTTCTGTTGGTGGGGGAAGGTGTTTGTATCCTCTAGGTAGTTGTATAGCCTTTCACTGATGATACCTGTTAGTAACTACCACATTATTGGTAGGAAGGTGATAGGTCTGTAGTTACTTGCTATATTTCCCCTTATTCTTGTCTTTCTGTACTAAGGATGTTCTCTCTGTGGTCATCCATGTGGCACATGTAGTGGTTTGTGATACAATGCTGGAGTTGTTCTGCTATTCATTAGGTGTAGGGCCTTGAAGTTCTTTAGCCAGTACCCATGTACTTCATCAGGACCTGGGCTTATTGTATTATTATTGTGTGTGTGTGTGTGTGTGTGTGTGTGTGTGTGTGTGTGTATGCTGAAACTGCAAAAGTGCGCCCACCATCCAGTTCTATAAAATGTTAAAGCGATGTCTTTCTAAACACACAAAAGCATAACTCATAGTAAAAGTAATTATTCCACTTTTTTATTCATTTCTCCTCTTATAGTATAGAAAGAGGAGCCGAGGAACGTGTGATGAAGTTCCTGATTATATGGTAATTACGAAGAATATCGAACCGCGACCGGCTTTAGGAAATTTGAGCTCACCATCAACCTTATCACTAATTCAAACGGAATTCTTTAGAAATTTTACCAAATTACCTGACGGCTCAGGCTTTTCTTAAAACCCTCAGATGGTTAGAGAGAAATCGTGTTGGTGAATCTGTGCTCAGAAAAAGTGCATGTTGGAATGAACCTCCCAAATCGAAAGGACGAAAATAGAATATAAGGTAGGCGAAAGTGTGAGACCACGCCCAATTTAAAGACATTGTCTAGTTTTTTTCTTTTTACCTTGGCGTGATCTGACCGCTGTTTTACGAATACATTATTCGACTTCGTTAGAACTTTCAAGCGATTTATTCCCCGGTCGAGGCTGGGAGCTCAGGCCACAGTTTTTAGCCCAATTTTACTTTTTTTACTCAAATTAGCAAAAATAGTTTCTCGTTCAGATTTATATTTCTAGAAAATATAAATTACTATTTTGATTGGTACTACGTTCTTTGTGATGAGCAAGTGTTTTCGTATATTATCTTTGGAGAGCTAGAATAGAATATTGTAGTTTATTGCTTTTTAAGTGCTGAAGCTACCATTTCAAAATAAGTCTGATAGAGAGCATAGACGGTGTTTAGGCCATCTTACTTATTTACCTCATTTGATCTGATTTGATTGAATGATCTTGTTCTATCACTACCTTGTCTTTTAGTTTTCCAACTTCTCTTATATCTGTACTTTTGTCCAAATTTGCATAATCTTCTCAACGTGCGCTTTTGACAAAAAATCAGCCACGTAAATCTCAAAGGAAAACTGTCTTATTGAAATCCTCTAGACACAACAACCGGTTTTACAAGGGAGTCAACCTGTTGTGGGTCATCGGACCTTTGGCCTTTGACGGCTATCTTTAGGCTTGGAGGCTCCAGCTAACGTGGCATTGAACCTTTATCTGATTGAATTTGAACCTATTTAACGCCGGAGGAATTTACGGCGTTTTCTGTTTCTATTACCCCTACAACTTCTTAGGGAGGACTTGCTGCTATTGGCTCCGACCTCGATGACCTCCGTATATAGGATCATTCTCAAATGCTCTCTCTCTCTCTCTCTCTCTCTCTCTCTCTCTCTCTCTCTCTCTCTCTCTCTCTCTCTCTCTCTCTCTCTCTTTAGGGTACTTTGTATGTACTAACCCCACTTTCGTTCTGATCCCGGTGCTTGGCTTTTAAGACTAAGTCGTATTTTCCCATTCATTCCAATCTGATTTTCAGGTGTATCTTTATTTTCCTGGGCTTTTTTTAGTGCTTTAGAAAATTATTCACATTTCATTTATTATTGCTATTGTCTTTGTTGGTATTCAACTCTTCTGCATACATGTTGCTGGAATTCATGCGTTTATGATCATTCGTCAAAAGAGGTAAAATTTTCCTCATTCCCTTTTCTTCAAGTCCAAGAAAGCTCTCCTGAGTAAAAGGTTATAATTGTTCCATGTCAGACAGAATTTCTTACCTTATTCATTTTCTTGATAAGGAAGTATATATATATATATATATATATATATATATATATATATATATATATATATATATATATATATATATTAGTAACATAAAATTAAGGCAAAATGCATGAGAACCGTGAAAAAACTCCGAAGAATCTGATTTTTGCGAGAATGTGGAGGGATATGTGTCTGTTATCACCAAAAAAAAGTTAGTGTCTCACGGGTGGGCTACATATTTTTTTGGCCTCCTTTATCACCACACATTAGCGGTCAAAATAGAAACATTTTTTTACCAGAAAACTGGTTAAACGAAAAAAAAAACTTGGAAACCGCTGTTCATATGAAAATGAGGCATAGAAGAACAAAAGTTGGAATGATAAAAACACATCCAGTGCTTCAGCCTTCGTCTCAAAATATCTAATATTTCGGATGTTATGGCCTTTAAAAATTCCATTGATGTCAGATTTAATATGACCTTTTTCTCTGTATCTGGAAAACGGTCATTCATAGGAAAAAAGTTCATACAAGAGAAAAGATGCAGAATATTTAACTTCATACCTCAAATTATATAGGAGATATTGCAATTAAAATTTGGTGTATCCCAGTCTCATCGCAGAAAAAACACAGAAAAATGTAGCGTTCTTCATGTAACTACAAAACGGTCATTTATTTGAAAAAATGCTTAGAAGAAAAAGGATGTACAATATCAAAATACACCTTACGATGTACCTTTTAGCTTACTATCTCAAATTATATAGGAGACATTGCAACTGAAATTTTAAGTATCTCAATTTCATCGCAAAATAATAGGAAGAATATAGCCTTTTTATGTAACTCACAAATGGTCATTTATTAAAAAAAAAAGTCCATGGAATAAAAAAAAATTCAGAATATCAAAAAATATCATAAGATGTAATTATTAACTTCAAAACACTAGTAATATTGGAGATATTGCAATTCATTTTTTTAGTATTTCAATTTCTTCGTGAAATATCAAAACAATGAGCAATTCATTCTTTATCTAAAAAAATAATTTATATGAAAACAAAATATCCAAGGAAAAACTGTAGAAACTTAATATATATAAATAAAACAAGTTTGAACATATCTGAATATAGCGAATATATTCCAAATTTTGTTTTAAACACCATTTCAACACCTACTTTACGGTACAGGGGGCATCCAATGAAAAAACAACGATCCTGATATAGGTACTACAGTTCTAATATTATTTGTAATTTGTTTAAGAAAAGCTATAACTAATATTATCAAAACTAAATTAGATATCTCCATCTTTCTCTGACAAGTCATCATTTATCTTTGCCGCTTGTCCATTTGAGCAGTGGCCACCACAGACCCCACAAGCTGTAGTACAAGAGAACCCCTCTTCTACAGCTGCAACTCATTGTTTGACACTGGTTCTCACTTTCCCCGCGGCTGAAACATACCGATTTCAGCAGTTCAGCAGGGGCAATATTACCAATAAGCATCTTGGGTCTTAATCTAAGACTTCGATCGAGTTCTCATCCTCTTCCAGTTGGGCTTAAAGCTTCAGTATCCGGTTCTTTCCAGATTATTAATTGGTGACGCACTCTCAGAGCGCTCTGGAGACTGGCATCTTCCGTTGGTGGTAGAATTTCTGGATTGATCTTACCCCTCTGTGCTTGTTGGAAAAATCCGGACTGCCATTCCTTTTCTGAGGTATTTGTAATACCATAGGTAATTTTCATCGCTCCAATCCCTGCTACACTAATACCCTCGCATGAAGCTTATTTTTTAAAGAATGGCTCAGCTATTTCACTAGGGAATGACCTATGATAGACTTCTTTTTTTTTGTATGGTTGTAAATTTTGGACACTGTATCACAGCCAGACCAAGGACGCTTATATAGAAATTAATTTCTTTCACCTATTGGTAAGGATTCAATGTTATTTGGTCCCTTTTGACTAACTAACAAATATATAAGTTCTTAGTATCTGAAGGCCTGTGGTAGCAAAGTAAAACTGAAATATCTGTGCCTTGTGCTACAACTATTATCGAGGTCTATTATTTTGTTAATTTGAAAGCTCTGATTCCAAACATCCTTGATTACTCAACATGAAACCTAAGAGAAGAATAAGTGTTAGGATAACAATAGGGATAAGTTCAACAAGAAATTAAAAGATATAATAAAAATTTATAAAATTGGAGAGTGCAACTAAAATTCATCATATTCATAGCATTGTAAAAAACTGGAAGAAAAATTCGAGGAGTTAAGAGGGCATTGTGGTTTTACAATTATATATATATATATATATATATATATATATATATACTATATATATATATATATATATATATATATATATATATATATATACCTTATAAAGTGTACCTGTTAAAGTATTTTTTAGGAACTTTGATGCCATTTTTCCAAGATGAAAGGCACAGAAAAACAGGTAAATATTATTAAATTTCATACAGATAAGAGCCCTGAGCGCACATTTATTTGCTGAAAATAGATTAATATATTCTAAAATTTGTTAAATTTATCTCCAACAAAATTTTTTTTTTTAATATCCTCAAAATAATGCAGTTTGATCTTGTAATTCTTGTTTCTTAACATTTTGGGCAATGGCTGTACTGGAAATTTATTTGAAATGCAGTTATCAGATGAAAAGGACTCTGGGTTCTTAGCGAAGGCTGTTTGGTTCTATAGTTAAGCGATGGGTAACGATTTAGATACGTCCCGGTAAAACGCGTTGCGCCTTTATTGACTTAAGTATTACAGTATGCACTTGGTACTGAGTCGACACCAAAGTTAACACTTCTTGGGCCATGGCTTTCTCTGGCCACTTCTTTGGGAAACTATTTGGATACATACATACATACATACATACATAGACTATCTATCTATCGGTATCTATCTATCTATCTATCTATATATAATGTGTGTGTGTGGTCTGGGTGTTTTCCTCATACCACATACAGTATCTTTATCATCTCACATCATAGGATATTCAAGTATACAATTCGGACCATCAGGCCTGTTAGAAAATGCCCGCTAGAGAAGAGGGATTAAGCGAGGTTGAATAGAGCTAACCAGAAGAAAGGGAATCCTTGAAAGGGGTCCAAGTTCGCAAAACCCACCACACTGGATATCCTGAAAGTTAGTCTCGAGGGAAATTACCTGGACGTCCACAGTGGATCGCTCGAGCGAATAATTATTCGGTCCTGAGTGCCATCTCGAACTGGTGAGCACCTGTGGGAAAGGTTGTAATTGGACTTCAAGGTAATCTGGGCGGTAATTTAAGACCTACGTTCTTTTTTTTTTTTACTCTTCCTCTCCCCTCATCTCCGTTCCACGTCGGTTTTTTACTTCTGCCAAGACCTTGTTATTATAGGTGTCGGTCGAGTGGCCATTTTACGGTTTCCGCGTTTTGAGTGACCGTATGGTAATTGGGAATAATCACTCATGATAATTTGAGTCCGTACCTGCGATTTGTTCGCTTATAGTCAGGAGCACATGAAATGAATATTTGATCAGATAAATTACACGTACTAGTTACAGTAGTTTGTTTGGAAACTTCATATGTCAACTGAAATATTGCACGGGCGCTGCCATTCATTTTACTAATTCATTCAAATAAAGATAGAAATCAGTAGAGTTTTTTCATCCAGTGACATATGACTAAAAGTAAATCAACCCCTCTCATTCGTTATTCACCAATTATCATACTGATGGACTGTTGGAAGCTTGTCCCCATTTGGGGGGGAGGGGGTGGAGGTGGGACCGCCTGGGGAAGGGCACTGTGAGACAAGTGAGGTATGTAGAAAGTGAGCCATGGGTAATACTTGCACGTTCAAAAATACAGGGGTCTTGTAAGATGTCAAAAAAGAGGCACCTGTGAATGGCGTTTGCGTTGTCTTTTTTAAATTAGTTGCTTGGAAACATAATAACAGTAACAATAATTATCATAAGTATGCCTTAGTTTAACCAGACCACTGAGCTGATTAACAGCTCTCCTAGGGCTGGCCAGAACGATTAGATTTATTTTTACGTGGCTAGAACCAATTGGTTACCTAACAGCTTGGGACCTACGGCTTATTGTGGAATCCGAGCCACATTAGAACGAAATGAATTTCTATTGCCGAAATAAATTCCTCTAATTCTTCAGTGGCCGGTCGGAGAATCGAACGGGTCCAGCAGGTGCTAATAAAGAACGATACTTACCTGTCAATGAGGAACTTGTTAGACGTTGAGGATGATGGTAATGGTTAGAGAGAGAGAGAGAGAGAGAGAGAGAGAGAGTAAAGATTTCCAGAAATATTCATCAGGCTCTCTCCAGTGATGAGAAGATTGATAGGACGCTTCTACAAGAGAATCCAATCAGTTGTCTATCACAAGAGATGAATAAACGCTTCCTATTATTGCTGTAATCAAAATATGCAGATGAGCTACAGAATCCATTCTGTGAATGAAAATTGTGTAGAATCTAACTTGGCTACTGGGGCTCATCAGAGACAGATGGCAGAGGTAAAAGGACTTTGGTGCGTCTCGCAAAACTAAACGTATTGGGAGACGCAAGAAAAAATTGATAAAGCATGCAGGCTCTGCAAAAAAAAAAAAAATAATAAATAACAAAAGGGACCACTGTCCTTCACCTTCTATTCATTGAAGAAACGGCCCAAGAAGGTGGTTTATATAACAAACCATATAGATTACATAAGAGTCTGTTCTGATTGGTAGTTATTCTCGCCAATTTCAGAGCAACAGAGAATTTATGGCCAACATCCACCGAGGAAATAGTCAAGACTCTTCAGGCATAGCTTTGCCTTGTTCTCCTACTTTTTTTTTTTTTTTGACCCATTCCACTTCTTTTCGTCTTCTTGCTTACGATCTATTTATGATTCGACTTAACAAAGGATAGAATGAAAGTTATGGGAAACGGCTCCTTATTTCTGTTTTTCCTCATTAAGTTTTCTGCTGCTTCGAATTCCATTCTTGCTATAGAGTAAACAAATACGTGGGAAGGACTTTTGGGAGTGTGCAGAACGTAGGTTATTTTCCACAAATCGATCTGAACATTGGAAGGAAACGTTGATATTTGGCTTTGTACTAAATATAGGTATAACTGCACACTTATATTTACGTCAGATACATATAAACTATATAAACATATTAACGAATATGTATTTTAACAGCCACAATGACTTTTATTTTGTCAACTTGAAATCCATGTATATGTGGTAAAAACTACTTGTAGATTCTATATACTCGTATAATAGCGAATCTGTTCACTCCTCTTGCGCTTTTTATATAGAAAAAAATAAAAACGTACCACATAAGTCTAAATCATAAGGATATATATCAGCGAAAATGTTCACTTTTTGTCATTTTTTATATAATTACGTAAGACTCGCTCGTTTCCTCTAGTTATACAGTTGTTCGTATAATTAATGCATATTTATGTACTAATGCATATATATGACCTTCTTCACTTTAGTTTACATGCATGCAGAAAAATCATCCTTCTAGCAGTCCCCTTCAGATTTTAATTTTTATAGTGTCACTTGATTTAAGCATTTAATTGCTCACAAAATAAAAAAATAGGTCGGCTTCCTAATCGATGAACCCGTTTTCTTTTATGACGCTATGCTGCTAGATAGAAAAATGCCGTACTACAAGAAAATGTCCATTAAAGGCTAAGAGATTCTTTGTTATATGTTGTTATGCTAAACGTGAATGTTTTGACCGTGTCTGAATGAGGAGATGCTTCTGGTGATCAGTAGAAATTCTTTTCCATGTATAATAATTACAGATTGGATTGGAGACGGGTATAGGAATTTTAGGAGCATAATGTTATGTACCGTGATTGTGTGATAAGAGTTTTTGAGAGAGTAAGACAGATGGCAGAGGGAGTATCAGTAATACTTTTCTTAGTTAATAAATAATTTTTCATATATATATATATATATATATATATATATATATATATATATATATATATATATATATATATATCATATATATATATATATATATCAACAGCCTCCAGTATTTTGTGAAACTAACTGGATATGTGAAACTGACATCATGATATCTGGCCAGAGAAGCCTGAGGAATGGCGCTGATCTAAAGATTTACAGTACATTTAGATAGAACGAGTCATACAAGACTTGGGACTCCATCAACGGTTGGGTAACCGCGAGCTCATGCGTTTATACATCGTTGTGCGCACTGCACATTTTGACTTAGTTTAGGTTGACGGACACAAAAATATTGGAAGTATAAATCAATGTGTTGATATATGTCGTATGTGCTTGCATGCAACTTCACACAGACGACGTAATTCATTTTTTTTTTTTACAAAATACTGTATGAATGCATTCATTATGGTTATTATGGGAATGTGCCTGCTAGCTATCTTCTTTTTAATATATAATTTAATGACTGTCCTTGAAATTAACTACGCGAACGTCCTTCTTTAGATCGGAATCCACGTAATGTAAAAAAAACGGCTACCGTCGCAATGAATCAAGAAAAACTTGACTAAGCCTAGTTTTCCAACTCGACTGGCATCCATAGGAGTGCGGGTGGTACTCACAAACTGTTCTCCCCTGGACGGAGCTTAGTTAATTGAACTTTGAACTTTCGAGTTTTACGTTCAAGTTTCTTCATAATTACTCCATCGGTGACCTAACATCTCAAGAGTATTTTTGACTGTATGGAATCTCCATTTTTCTTTATATGATTAAGTTATTTTATAAAATCAGCATATTTGTATTTCAGCGTATGCTCGCATACATATGTAATGGGCATGAAAGTTCCTGCTAATGTTCCATGAAGTTGCAGATTTTGCGTAGGTCCCTTCAAGATTTCATACTTCGATAGACTCCGCCGAATGCCTTGAAAGAAAACGAGAATGTTTGTGATAAGGTTTTTGACGACAGATGGTCCCCTCTTGAATAACTTGGTAAATCCCTGATTCAGGCAGCGCTTCATTCAATCTAGCAAGGCTAAGATCATTCGGTAGTGGCCGATCCCTGAATTAGTTAAAGTTAAAGTCGTTCTGGTCCTCTATAGGTTCATAGAGCAGGCACTGATCTCCTGTTTCTTAGGCCGACAGCCAGTGGGGAACAGGTCCCAGTGCCTATGACACGTGGCCAGTGTGTCGCAAGGCCCACTGTTTAACACCCCAGCCTGAGGGCTGATACCTATTCTCCTACTGAACCTCTCGGTTTTTTCGGACTGTTAGGTTGACGGGCTGCCGGATTTTTGCAGCGGCGCAATCTGAGCCATCAGTGAGTGGTGGGATTTGAACCCCAGCCCTCTCAACCACTGCGCCAACACGGCGGCTAGAAAATTCAAACTTTGTTAATTGTGTGGCTGAGGAGCAGGAACCTTCGAAATTGTGTAAAGGGCCATTGTGGTTATTTACCTGTTCATGTTCTTTTTTATCGGAAATTTTCTCGTCGAAATGAACTAATAAACATCGGGTGTTTAAGATAATCTTGTCTTTGGATCCCAAGTCAATTTTACTGCGCTATTTTTGTCGGGTACAGTTGCGAGCCTAAAAATACTCTAATAAATTTGCTTCCAGAATCCTGTAATTGGGTGAACGTTGCCTTGATAGGAAGGAAATTCTTTCGTAAGTCTTATAAATTCAAAGGACGCATGCATGCATAGTCTGCAAAACAAGGGTGAACACTGGGGTATATAAAATAGGACTTAAAGATTCATATCAAGATACGCAGTCACTCGTGCATGAAGTTCATGGTAGGTAACAGCTGTTTCACCTGAAACATGTTTACCTCAGAAAGACTCCCGAAGGAGCCAGTCGTCCTCTAGGACCTATATACCCCAGATCCTAATTATAAGGGACCGGGCAATCCCAGATCTGTGTCACTATCCGCTCCCAGCAGGATTTTATATTGAAACTTAGGCGGTTAACTTATCCACATGTATGTTGTCTATTTCAAAAAATTGGATTCAGGTATTTTGCAATGCTTTTGCCTTTCCATAGCAAAACTGAAGCAAGTATTTTACATCCCCTTAGTGTCTTTTCTGTAAGTGAAATGCAAACGGGGATCATTTCAAAATATCATTTTGCCTCCACGAGAGTGATATGGCTTCCCAGTAAATGGAATATTTTACTTGGTACCATTGTTTGAGTAATATAACAAATGATAAATTTTCCAATTTAATCTAGCATTTTAAGGCTGAATAATTGATATGTAAAACCTGATTGCATTTTTGAATTTGTTACAGCAGGGTAACTTCTATTCTATTCATACGTAAAATTATAAAATATATCCTACATTAATATATTATGCAGTACATATCGAGAAGTTTAGCAAATATCTGACAGAACAACAGACTAAAAGTTGGCAAAATATTAGAAGAGACATTAACCATAGATGAGAGGACAACTTGAGACGATAACTAATAGAAGGAGGCATGAGAGAGAGAGAGAGAGAGAGAGAGAGAGAGTGTAGCAGAAAAGGTAAGCATGGACCTACATTGCATAAATCTGAAAGGTGTGTGGCTAAGGCCCGAAAGTGTGCGCTGGAATCTAATTACAGGTTACAGTCGAAAGGAGAGCGGTGATACTTCTCTCTCTCTCTCTCTCTCTCTCTCTCTCTCTCTCTCTCTCTCTCTCTCTCTCTCTCTCTCTCTCTCTTTGAGTCATTTTCCCTGTGTCTCTTGACCTTTCGTAAGGGGACTTATCGCTGGTAAGCACTGCATTCCCCAAAAGGAAGAATTTGGTGGTTGCATATAGTCGTCTTCTTCTTCCTGGAACCGAAAGGATCAGAAGAATTTACATGCTGCTTCTATAATGTATTTTTTCTTTTTGTTCTTCCTTTTTCTTCTTTCAATTGAATGGAACTGAGAAGGACAAAAAATAGGTAGTAATCTGCTTTATTCAGAAGATTAATAAATAAATCAAACAGTGGAAATTACTTTCTCTCATGTGAGAAGAGCCTTGTATTTTGAAATGAGCGTATTTCACGGATTTCGAGACATAAAATCCAGGAGTTGCAATGATTATGAGAGAAGAATGAGAGAGGAGAGACGGATAAAGGAAAAATTTATAGACGTCAAAGGTCAGTGTCCACACATTTAAGCAACACCTGGTGGAGTTATTTAACGAGAAACTTTATTCCACACTGTCAACAAAAACAGCGAAAGAGGAACCGTAAGAAAGACTTGCGTCAAGATTTACGTTTCAAGAGAGCTGTACGTTTTGAAAGGGACTTTCCCTCAAGTACTTCAGCTTCGTGCAGACGAACATATTTATCAACCACGGACATGCTGTTACATCTAGAAAGACCACTTCCTACAAGGTACCTCCCAGTGAGACGTCTTCACAGACTCCGCTGAGCTAACAGAGCCAAGATGGGTAGAAACTGCAATACTTTGTCTTCATAAATGTCCAAGGATTCTGAAGGAGGTCTTTGATGTAAAAAAAAAAAGGGAGCTTACACTCATTCGCTGACGAAGATGTATAGAGATACAAGCACAGCACTCACACCCAGGTTCGACTCGCATCGCAAATGGAACAATTTAGACCTAAGCGAAGAATTACGAACCTGGTAGTTTGTCGAATATTGTGGGACGCGGTCTAGGCAGAGAAGGGCATCAGGCTATCAGTCTCATTCCAGAATAGCTACATAAACGGGAAGGCGAACACATTCGTGACAGATGCGTGCATCATAAGTCGATTACTGCAAAATTTATGTATCGTATTGGTAATAAACGTTTATAAATTTACATATACTGTGTATATTATATATATATATATATATATATATATATATATATATATATATATATATATATATAAACAGATATATATATATATATAATTCAGTTTCCACATTAGCTCCCCAGAATCTACGGATTCTTTTTTTTATTTTTATTGAGTCTTTTTCTTGTAGGCTTTATGGCTGGTTTTACAATCCAGTCCAAGTCACACAGAAACCCATGTTTCTCTCACGATCGTCTGTCACTTCGTCCGCGGTGAATGAAATCGCTCGAGGGCATCGTAAATAAATTCCCTGTTTTTTTTTATAGCGGATGGAATGCGAGTTAATTGGCGTATATGGGCCGTTAAAGGGGCACTCCTGCTGCCTTTTAAAGAAGATCTCTCTCTCTGATAGTCTCACTGGGCGCCAGTGGGTGTAACTTACAAGGTTCTTTTTTGCTTGGTGCTTGAGACAATGATGCTATAATGCAGTACTACGTATTTTTGGAGATTACTTTACAGTCCCCATGCAGTCATCGCAAACTGGCTGTGGTTGAGAAACTATGAGAAACCAGTTAAATCGTACTTGTGGGTCATTTACCTATCTTGGCATTTTGTTATATTCCCAAGATGCTTTGGTGATATACGGCAGTTGTTGGTTATTACCAGTCAGAATCCGCCATATTTGCCAAGCCTGCACTGCCTATTTTGATGTTGGAGAAAATGTCCCCAGATGATAAATGAATCCATCTCGATATGTTTTGGCACATATTGTTGGAAAGAACCAAGATGAGGAAGATGAGATGGATTGCTGGAATGTCACTACTGGAAAGGAGGGAGAGTCAAGATATAGGAAGAATGTGTGGTATATGTAACGTAAAGAAGAAGGCTAGGGAGGGAAGCTCGTCTGAGATACTGTGGCCATGTGATAAGAAGAGACAGGTGGAACCAATCAAGAGAGCTAAGAACATGCCAGTGATGGGGAGGAGGAGGAGGAGGAGTGGGGACGTCAGCGAATCAGATGGATGGATGGATGTGGTGGGGAGGGATATGGGTGAGGTGGGACTGGGGGGGGGTGGGGGAGCAGATTCAAGGAATAGAAATAGATGGAGAAAGTTGACTCGAGCGGCTGACCCTGCTATACAGTGGGACTAGTAAGGTCGAAAGAAGATGCTTTGGCATATGCTCTCCGCCAGTCTATCTAACCTTTCATTATCAATGACACCTGTGGGAGAACTCGAATAAAATCAATTTCTTTACGTTGGTGGCCTCATAAAACGCACTCTAAGGCTTTACATTTCCAGTATATCTTTTTGTAAAAATTTCTTTTAAAACTGGAGTGTACTCAGATCACTGAAATGGCACTTTTCTCCCATGACGGACTTTTAAGTTTGTCAGAACTATTGAAGTACTGAGTAATTAGGCAAGGAAAATTGAGAAGAATGCAATTTAAGACCCGCTGTACTCTGTATCAGGAAAATTATCTTTGTTATCAAAGTGGTCTTTTAGTATCTATGAAATCTTTCTGGTGATTTAAGTTATTTTATCTTTTCTTATTGCAAATGTTTACTTTTTATCAATGTCTAATACGGATTCTTCCTTTCTTCAACGTTTGTGTATCCTCTTTACAAATTTGATTTGTTATTATCCTTTATTTAGGTAATCGCCTCTCTCTTTTATTTATTTTAATTTTTGGACCTATATAAGTACAAACATGCACAGACATAGATACAGACAACAGACACACAAACACACACACACTGTATATATATATATATATATATATATATATATATATATATATATATATATATATATATATATATATATATATATATAATACGTGCATTGTTTACCAGCAGCCAATACC